>NC_025686.1:12759998-12778344 GCF_000633955.1 Camelina sativa
CGATTCTGACTTGACCGAAGATACACTCCTCCATCGATCCATAGCCGTGTCCGCGGATCACATCAAAAAGGGTCGGGTTGTTTCAGTTATTAGCATCCACACCCACTTTATACTAAACATCTTACACAAACACCCACTTTCCCAACTCTCTATACTTTTCTAAGTTTGTTGCTTATCTGTTCATGTTTTTTTTAACAATTTTGTCCTCATAAGAAGAGGATGTAAATGGTATTAGACAATGCCTCTACCCTAAATAGTGGGTTTTCCAAGTTTTCTTTAAATTATATCATATAATACTTCAACATATTTATATCATAAGTATAGTATTATATCATATACTTATGTTAGGAATTAGTATTACACTATTACAAGATAGATCATACAATCAGGTCAGGCTCAAATGTTATTGGGCCATGTGCTATATTGAAATTTTAAAAAGTTAAAGCCTATAATATTTAAAATAAGACCCTAAAATACAAAGAAAAAAGTAACTAAAAAAGTGGAAGTGGGACTATGCATTTGCACGTCCAACACACCAATGTACCCATTACTGTAAAGAAATTTACCCATTATCTATCGATAGAAGTTGTGGGAAAAATATATGTTATGTGATTATGAAATTAAAAATTCTCTTGGTTATGGTAATTTATTGGAAAAATGATTGTCACCTACTTGAAGTATACGCCAACACATGACCACACATACAAACAATATAAATATCTTGTTAACTACGTAAAATATTGTTATTACATAAGAAGATTCATAAACAAATATAGGTTATGTGTACAACACCATAAACATTCAACTCTGGTGTTTGGTTGGCCAAAATCTGATATTGACCACTATTGACCGACGTTGACCAGTGTTAACCGTAAACATTCAAATACATTTATATGATGTTGAGACGCGATGTAGTTTCCAAAAAGTCTTTTCTTTTCCCAAAATTTTTTAAGTCGATGGTTAAAATCTTTTATGTGTAAATTCCTTTGCTGACAAAGTTCTATTTTTCAGATAATCGAATGATAATTATTCATTTCTAATTTGATATGCCCAGATACGGTTAACACAGTCTATATGCATCTAGCGCATTTATAAAACCAAAAGGTAAAATATAAGATATGTTTCTTCACATAATGTAAAATTTTATTCATACCATAACATTAGAAATTTCATACAAAGAAGAAAATCAAGATAGATATTTAGTTTTCTGATGGAGATATTTTTTTGTAGAATTCTTTCTCTTTAAGACAACAACATCCAGTATGGAGTCTAAATGTTCCACAATACCATCCATTTTTAAACCCTTTGCTTAAGCAAATCTGATCACATACGCTTGTACACTCTGACCGAAAACAAACAGCATCATGAACATCAATAGCGTTTATTTTACCTGTAAAAGATATAAAATGTAGTATGATTGATCAAAATGGAAGTTTTCCAAGGAAGTATACTTTTAATTCATGTATCATCATAATACGTTACAAACCACTCTCATATATCTGTTTTTTTTACTCAAACTTAATTTGTAAACCTTAGTTCAAAGTTAGTTCTCCATCATGGAATTATCTAGACTAATTGTCTAAGTTTCACTTTCTAATAGCTCATTCATGTTTATATTTAGATAGTTTTACGTCAAACATGTTTAGACGCTAAAAATTCACGAAAAAACAGCAAGATGGTGTAATTATTCTGATTGATGTACATCATATATATATCCTAATAGAACTCAAAACAGTTTATTGGGTTTGTAAGTCAACTTACCTGCCATCACAATCAAGAGAACAATTGCTATGGCAATGAATATATGCAAATGTTTCTTGTCCTGCATTGTTTTGAGGTGTCACTAGATATTGCTCGACGTATATTTTTTTTTTCTCTTTGTTTAGATGTTGTATCCATGAAGATAAAGTTGCTCTTATATATAGGCTTTGATTTTTTTTACAAATCAAATGAATGAATAAGAGCTAGATTTTATTCTATTCTTTGGTAATATTAATCTTTAGCTTTATATCCCACTTAGGGGGTGTTTTTGAATTCTAATTCAAAAGAATTTTGATGACTGCAATAAAATCATAGAAAATAAATAATTGAAAGTTTTAAAGGATTAGATAACTATCTATAATCTTAATTCTATAATCTTGTTAATTAATTTTTCTATAATCTTGTAAAGTCTCTGAAAAAATCTCTCTGTTTTAATGATACTTTCCATAACTTTTTTTTTAAACTAACAATAATTAAAAGGAAAAATGATTGCCAGCTACTTGAAATATACGCCAGCACATGACCACACATACAAACAATATAAATGTCTTGTTAACTACATGAACTATTGTCATTACATAAGGACATACATAATCAAACATAGGTTATGTGTACAACACCATAAACATTTAACTCTGCTGTTTGGTTAACCAGAATTTGGCGTTGACCAGTGTTGAGCGACATTGACTAGTGTTGACCAGATAAAATATTCAATAATATATATATATATATATATATATATATTTTTTCCTAAAAATAATATTTTTTTTTTTTGCTTTTATGTATTTTTGAGAAAAAAAATAATAAGATGAATGATTTGTATAATTTACAAAAAAAATTCTAAAAACAAAAAAAAATACAAGAAAATTACATACCAAAAAAGATTAAAAATTGTATGATAAACAAAATTTGTGGTATATCTAGTAACAAATTTTGTTAATAAAAAAAATATACCAAAAATAATATAATGAAACTCTACCACCAAAATTTTATGTGTAGTAGATTTTTTTCATTAAACTATAACAAATATATACCTTTCCTTTTAAAAATCATTTTTTATTTTGTATTTTCAAAGATGGGGGGTTTTAAATATTTTTGTTATTTTTAATTATTTATAAGATTATGTCATTTGAAATATATCCAAGACATTGCCAACTATTTCTTTGTTTTTAATAAGAAAAAGAAAGGAAGAAAATAATGAAAATTCTATTTATTTACATAAAAGACATATATCTAAAAGATAATTGAAAAACAAAAGTTGATTTAGTAAAATCAAAGAAATAGTTGGCATTGTCTTGGATATATTTCAAATGACATAATCTTATAAATAAGTAAAAAGAAAAAAAAATTTTAAAACCCCCACCTTTGAAAATACAAAATAAAAAATAATTTTTAAAAGGAAAAGGTATATATTTGTTATATTATTATGAAAAAATCTACTACACATAAAATTTTGGTGGTATAGTTTTATTATATTATTTTTGGCGTATTTTCTATGTTAACAAAATTAGTTAATAGATATACCGCAAATTTTGTTTGTCATATATTTTTTTATTTTTTTTGGTATATAATTTTCTTGTAAATTTTTGTTGTTATATTTTGTTTTTGTAAATTATACAAATCATTTAGTTTTTTTTATTTATTTATCAAAAATATATTAAAACAAAAAGAAATATTATTTTTAAGAAAAAAAGAAAAAAATATTATTTTTTTGAATGTTTTTTCTGGTCAACAATGGTCAACGCTGGTTAACACTAGTCAAACCGGAGGAAAGTTGTTTACAAAAGTAGTTTCCGTCAATAACGATCTAAAAGAACGAGCTAAATAAACAGCCTTCACATTAGACGTCCGAGGAATCTTGGAGAGAGTGAAAGGAGGCAAGGAGATACTAAGTGCCTGTAACTCATCAAGCAGCGTAGAGAAAACCGGCAACTCCTCTAGGGCTTGAACCATCGCAACTAGCTCTGCAGGACCCGTCTCAAATTGCTGACAGTCAACTCCTCTGGAAAGCATACACTCCAAAGCCCATAACAGAGCTTCTAGATCCGAATGAAGAGGGGAAGAATTTTGTCTTTGGCATCTTGCACGCAACACTAAAGTCTGATCCTCACAATTACCGCACACCAGCCCAGACCTGAATTAGGTTCTGGTGATTTCCAAGAACCATCAACTTGGCAGCGAATAATTGGCTACGGGGTATGCAAGGGTTCCGGAGAACCTGAGATAACCCTTGAGACTAATTGGGCCTGCTCCCACAATAATTGTTCACCTATAGCCTGATTAATAATACTATTGGCTCTCACTGTATCCCTTGAAAAACTTTCTTATTCCTATCCTTCCATAAAAACAAAACAAGCCAAGGTATCGAATGATGAGTGGCTCCTAAATCCATAAGAAATGTCCCATTGCCAAAAATAAAACCTAAATTTGAATACAAAGAATCATATGGGAAATTGCCTGAAGGCAATCCAACCAAGACCTAATCCCATATTTGATGGGAATAAGGACACTCAATGAAAGTGTTACTAATATTTTCTGTCACAAAATCACATCTTTTACACAATGTGTCACACTGAAATCCCCGAGAAGCTAAACGCGCCGTCACTGGGAGAGAACAAGACGCTATTTGCAAAAAAAATGTTTAATTTTTGGTGGGACCCGAAGGTTCCAAGACTGAATCTTCAGGGCAGTACAATTGGGATCGTACTCGATTTCAGCCGTCATGGCTTGAGCTAACTTATATCCCAACTTAACTGAGTACACTCCAGATTTCTTATAATGCCAAACCAACCGGTCTGCCTTAAATGATTTGCTACCAAGCAAACTCCTTATAATTTGGATATCCTCCTGATCCATAAACACTTGGAGAATAGGTAAATGCCACTCTTTAGTCAGCGGGTTAATCACTTGATTAACCATTAAATTTGGATGTAATTATCGGCCCCTACCATTTGCAGGTCAGGGATGTTGGTTAGAGATTCAAGAATCGCGTCAAACCGAAGTATTACACCCTAACCCTAACTTCCATTGAGTGGAGAAAATACTTTTCCACCCAAACGAGGGAGAGTATGGTTTCTTTGCCATCAATGGATGCTTGTTTCTAAAATATCGACATCTAAACACCCGATCAAATAATGAATTCGGAAATTGAATTAAACGCCAATACTGCTTAGCCAACAATGCATCAATGAATTTATCCAGGTCATGAAACCCCAAAAATCCATCAGTTTTATCTCTACACATTTTTCCCAGACCACTCAGTGAAGACCTCGGTCTTTCCCATCAGAACTCCACCAGAAGTTCAAAATTGCACTTGTTAACTTTGACGTTAAACCCTAAGGAAGTTTAAAACATGACATAACATGTGTTGGAAGGGCCAAGGCCACCAACTTAAGTAGAATTTCCTTCCCTCCCTTAGATAAGTATTTAGCCGTCCAACCATTAACCCGATCATCCAGCCTGTCTCGAACATAACCGAAGGCTTTATTTCTTGAACCCCCAAGACTCTCGGATATTTCCAAATAGGAGCCCATACCCCCTTCCTTGGAAATACAAATCACTGATTTTACCTTATCCTTGATCTTCGAAGGTACTTTTTTGATAAACATAATAGAGGATTTATCAAGATTGACCTCCTGACTGGACGCTTTACCATAGTTGCCTATGATATTCTTCACCGTTGAACATTGTTCTTTGTCTGCTTTACAGAAAAACAGACTATCATCCGCAAAAATCAAATGTGAAATTGGGGGACAATCTCGGGCAACCTTGATACCAGAAATATTATCCTCCCTCTTTGCCTTCTTTATATTAGCAATCAAAAAGGAGATCCTCTCTCGGCTTATCTCATAACTTTATTTTGAGAAGAAAAATGTATAAAATCATAGGGTTATTAGCATCCACACCCACTTTATACTAAACATCTTCTTACACAAACACCCACTTTCCCAATTCTCTATACTTTTCTAAGTTTGTTAATTATGTGTTCATGTTTTTTTTACAATTTTGTCCTCATAAGAAGAGGATGTAAATGGTATTAGACAATGCCTCTACCCTAAATAGTGGGTTTTCCAAGTTTTCTTCAAATTATATCATATAATACTTCAACATATTTATATCATAAGTATAGTATATTATATCATATACTTATGTTAGGAATTAGTATTACACTATTACAAGATAGATCATACAATCAGGTCAGGCTCAAATATTATTGGGCCATTTGCTATATTGAAATTTTAAAAAGTTATAGCCTATAATATTTAAAATAAGACCCTAAAATGCAAAGAAAAAAGTAACTAAAAAAGTGGAAGTGGGACTATGCATTTGCACGTCCAACACACCAATGCACCCATTACTGTAAAGAAATTTATCCATTATCTATCAGTAGAAGTTGTGGGAAAAATATATGTTATGTGATTATGAAATTAAAAATTCTCTTGGTTATGGTAATTTATTGGAAAAATGATTGTCACCTACTTGAAGTATACGCCAACACATGACCACACATACAAACAATATAAATATCTTGTTAACTACGTAAAATATTGTTATTACATAAGAAGATTCATAAACAAATATAGGTTATGTGTACAACACCATAAACATTCAACTCTGGTGTTTGGTTGGCCAAAATCCGATATTGACCACTATTGACCGATGTTGACCAATGTTAACCGTAAACATTCAAATACATTTATATGATGTTGAGGCGCGATGTAGTTTCCAAAAAGTCTTTTCTTTTCCCAAAATTTTTTAAGTCGATGGTTAAAATCTTTTATGTGTAAATTCCTTTGCTGACAAAGTTCTATTATTCAGATAATCAAATGATAATTATTCATTTCTAATTTGATATGCCCAGCTACGATTAACACAGTCTATATGCATCTAGCGCATTTATAAAACCAAAAGATAAAATATAAGATATGTTTCTTCACATAATGTATAATTTTATTAATACCATAACATTAGAAATTTCATACAAAGAAGAAAGTCAAGATAGATATTTAGTTTTCTGATGGAGATATTTTTTGTAGAGTTCTTTCTCTTTAAGACAACAACATCCAGTATGGAGTCTAAATGTTCCACAATACCATCCATTTTTAAACCCTTTGCTTAAGCAAATCTGATCACATACGCTTGTACACTCTGACCGAAAACAAACAGCATCATGAACATCAATAGCGTTTATTTTACCTGTAAAAGATATATAATGTAGTATGATTGATCAAAATGGAAGTTTTCCAAGGAAGTATACTTTTAATTCATGTATCATCATAATACGTTACAAACCACTCTCATATATCCGGTTTTTTTACTCAAACTTAATTTGTAAACCTTAGTTCAAAGTTAGTTCTCCATCATGGAATTATCTAGACTAATTGTCTAAGTTTCACTTTCTAATAGCTCATTCATGTTTATATTTAGATAGCTTTACGTCAAACATGTTTAGACGCTTTAAAATTCACGAAAAAATAGCAAGATGGTGTATTTATTCTGATTGATGTACATCATATATATATATATATATATATATATCCTAATAGAACTCAAAACAGTTTAATGGGTTTGTAAGTCGACTTACCTGCCATCACAATCAAGAGAACAATTGCTATGGCAATGAATATATGTAAATGTTTCTTGTCCTGCATTGTTTTGAGGTGTCAATAGATATTGCTTGATGTATATTTCTTTCTCTTTGTTTAGATGTTGTATCCATGAAGATAAAGTTGCTCTTATATATAGGCTTTGGTAATATTAATCTTTAGCTTTATATCCCACTTAGGGGGGGGGGGTGTTTTTGAATTCTAATTCAAAAGAATTTTGATGACTGCAATAAAATCATAGAAAATAAATAATTGAAAGATTTTAAAGGATTAGATAACTATCTATAATCTTAATTCTATAATCTTGTTAATTAATTTTTCTATAATCTTGTAAAGTCTCTGAAACAATCTCTCTGTTTTAATGATACTTTCCATAACTTTTTTTTTTAACCTAACGATAATTAAAAGGAAAAATGATTGCCAGCTACTTGAAATATACGCCAACACATGACCACACATACAAACAATATAAATGTCTTGTTAGCTACATGAACTATTGTCATTACATAAAAAGATGAATGATTTGTATAATTTACAAAAAAAATTTCTAACAACAAAAAAATACAAGAAAATTATATACCAAAAAATGATTAAAAATTGTATGATAAACAAAATTTGTGGTATATCTAGTAACAAATTTTGTTAATACAAAAAATATACCAAAAATAATATAATAAAACTCTACCACCAAAATTTTATGTGTAGTAGTTTTTTTCATAAAACTATGACAAATATATACCTTTCCTTTTAAAAATCATTTTTTATTTTGTATTTTCAAAGGTGGGGGGTTTTAAATATTTTATTTTATTTTTACTTATTTATAATATTATGTCATTTGAAATATATACAAGACATTGCCAACTATTTCTTTGTTTTTAATAAGAAAAAGAAAGGAAGAAAATAATGAAAATTCTATTTATTTACATGAAAGACATATATCTAAAAGATAATTGAAAAACAAAAGTTGATTTTGTAAAATCAAAGAAATAGTTGGCATTGTCTTGGATATATTTTAAATGACATAATCTTATAAATAAGTAAAAAGAAAAATAATATTTAGAACCCTCACCTTTGAAAATACAAAATAAAAATGATTTTTAAAAGAAAAAGCTATATAGTTGTTATATTTTTATGAAAAAAATCTACTACACATAATATTTTGGTGGTATAGTTTTATTATATTTTTTATGTTAACAAAATTAGTTAATAGATATACCACAAATATTGTTTGTCATATATTTTTTTATTTTTTTGGTATATAATTTTCTTGTAATTTCTCGTTGTTATATTTTTTTTTTGAAAATTATACAAATCATTTCTGTTTTTATTTATTTATCAAAAATACATAAAAACAAAAAAAAATATTATTTTTAAGAAAAAAGAAAAAAATATTTTTTTTGAATATTTTTTCTGGTCAACACTGGTCAACGCCGGTTAACACTAGTCAAACCGGAGGAAAGTTGTTTACAAAAGTAGTTTCCGACAATAACGATCTAGAAGAACGAGCTAAACAAACAGCATTCAAATTAGACGTCCGAGGAATCTTCAAGAGAGTAAAAGGAGGCAAGGAGACACTAAGTGCCTGTAACTCATCAAGCAGCATAGAGAAAACCGACAACTCCTCTAGGGCTTGCACCATCGCAACTAGCTCTGCAGAACCCGTCTCAAATTGCTGACAATCAACTCCTCTGGAAAGCAAACACTCCAAAGCCCATAACAGAGCTTCTAGATCCGAATGAAGAGGGGAAGAATTTTGTCTTTGGCATCTTGCACCCAACACTAAAGTCTGATCTTCACAATTACCGCACCACCAGCCCGGACCTGAATTAGCTTCTGGTGATTTCCAAGAACCATCAACTTGGTAGCGAATAATTGGCTACGGGTATGCAAGGGTTCCGGAGAACCTGAGATAACCCTTGAGATTAATTGGGCCTGCTTCCACAATAATTGTTCACCTATAGCCTGATTAATAATACTACTGGCTCTGACTGTATCCCTTGAAAAACTTTCTTATTCCTATCCTTCCATAAAAACTAAACAAGCCAAGGTATCGAATGATGAGTGGCTCCTAAAGCCATAAGGGATGTCCCATTGCCAAAAATAAAACCTAAATTTGAATACACAGAATCATATGGGAAATTGCCTGAAGACAAACCAACCAAGACCTAATCCCATATTTGATGGGAATAAGGACACTCAAAGAAAGTGTTATTAATAGTTTCTGTTACAAAATCACATCTTTTACACAATGTGTCACACTGAAATCCCCGAGAAGCTAAACGCGCCGTCACTAGGAGGGAACAAGACGCTATTTGCCAGAAAAATGTTTAATTTTTGATGGGACCCGAAGGTTCCAAGACTGAGTCTTCAGGGCAGTACAACTGGGCCCGTACTCGATTTCAGCTGTCATGGCTTGAGCTAACTTATATCCCAACTTAACTTAGTACGCTCCAGATTTCTTATAATGCCAAACCAACCGGTCTGCCTTAAATGATTTGCTACCAAGCAAACTCCTTATAATTTGGATATCCTCCTGATCCATAAACACCTGGAGAATAGGTAAATGCCAATCTTTAGTTAGCGGGTTAATCAAGTGATTAACCATTAAATTTGGATGTAATTATCGGCTCCTACCATTTGCAGGTCGGGAATGTTGGTTAGAGATTCTAGAATCTCGTCAAACCAAAGTATTACACCCTAACCCTAACGTCCATCGAGTGGAGAAAATACTTTTCCACCCAAACGAGGGAGATTATGGTTTCTTTGCCATCAATGGATGCTTGTTTCTAAAATATCGACCTCTAAACACCCGATCAAATAAAGAATCCGGAAAATGAATTAAATGCCAATACTGCTTAGCCAACAACGCATCAGTGAATTTATCCAGGTCATGAAACCCCAAAACTCCATCAGTTTTATCTCTACACATTTTTCCCAGACCACTCAGTGAAGACCTCGGTCTTTCCCATCAGAACTCCACCAGAAGTTCAAAATTGCACTTGTTAACTTTGACGTTAAACCCTGAGGAAGTTTAAAACATGACATAACATGTGTTGGAATTGCCAAGGCCACCAACTTAAGTAGAATTTCCTTCCCTCCCTTAGATAAATATTTAGCCGTCCAACCATTAACCCGATCATCCAGCCTGTCTCGAACATAACCGAAGACTTTATTTCTTGAACCCCCAAGACTCTCGGATATTTCAAAATAGGAGCCTATACCTCCTTCCTTGGAAATTCCAATCACCGATTTTACCTTATCCTTGATCTTCGAAGGTACTTTTTTGCCAAACATAATAGAGGATTTATCAAGATTGACCTTCTGACTGGACGCTTTACCATAGTTGCCTATGATATTCATCACAGTTGAACATCGTTCTTTGTCTGCTTTACAGAAAAACAGACTATCATCCGCAAAAATCAAATGTGAAATAGGGGGACAATCTCGGGCAAGCTTGATACCAGAAATATTATCCTCCCTCTTTGCCTTCTTTATATTAGCAATCAAAAAGGAGATCCTCTCTCGGCTTATCTCATAACTTTATTTTGAGAAGAAAAATGTATAAAATCATAGGGTTATTAGCATCCACACCCACTTTATACTAAACATCTTACACAAACACCCACTTTCCCAACTCTCTATACTTTTCTAAGTTTGTTGCTTATCTGTTCATGTTTTTTTTAACAATTTTGTCCTCATAAGAAGAGGATGTAAATGGTATTAGACAATGCCTCTACCCTAAATAGTGGGTTTTCCAAGTTTTCTTTAAATTATATCATATAATACTTCAACATATTTATATCATAAGTATAGTATTATATCATATACTTATGTTAGGAATTAGTATTACACTATTACAAGATAGATCATACAATCAGGTCAGGCTCAAATGTTATTGGGCCATGTGCTATATTGAAATTTTAAAAAGTTAAAGCCTATAATATTTAAAATAAGACCCTAAAATACAAAGAAAAAAGTAACTAAAAAAGTGGAAGTGGGACTATGCATTTGCACGTCCAACACACCAATGTACCCATTACTGTAAAGAAATTTACCCATTATCTATCGATAGAAGTTGTGGGAAAAATATATGTTATGTGATTATGAAATTAAAAATTCTCTTGGTTATGGTAATTTATTGGAAAAATGATTGTCACCTACTTGAAGTATACGCCAACACATGACCACACATACAAACAATATAAATATCTTGTTAACTACGTAAAATATTGTTATTACATAAGAAGATTCATAAACAAATATAGGTTATGTGTACAACACCATAAACATTCAACTTTGGTGTTTGGTTGGCCAAAATCTAATATTGACCACTATTGACCGACGTTGACCAGTGTTAACCGTAAACATTCAAATACATTTATATGATGTTGAGACGCGATGTAGTTTCCAAAAAGTCTTTTCTTTTCCCAAAATTTTTTAAGTCGATGGTTAAAATCTTTTATGTGTAAATTCCTTTGCTGACAAAGTTCTATTTTTCAGATAATCGAATGATAATTATTCATTTCTAATTTGATATGCCCAGATACGATTAACACAGTCTATATGCATCTAGCGCATTTATAAAACCAAAAGGTAAAATATAAGATATGTTTCTTCACATAATGTAAAATTTTATTCATACCATAACATTAGAAATTTCATACAAAGAAGAAAATCAAGATAGATATTTAGTTTTCTGATGGAGATATTTTTTTGTAGAATTCTTTCTCTTTAAGACAACAACATCCAGTATGGAGTCTAAATGTTCCACAATACCATCCATTTTTAAACCCTTTGCTTAAGCAAATCTGATCACATACGCTTGTACACTCTGACCGAAAACAAACAGCATCATGAACATCAATAGCGTTTATTTTACCTGTAAATGATATAAAATGTAGTATGATTTATCAAAATGGAAGTTTTCCAAGGAAGTATACTTTTAATTCATGTATCATCATAATACGTTACAAACCACTCTCATATATCTGTTTTTTTTACTCAAACTTAATTTGTAAACCTTAGTTCAAAGTTAGTTCTCCATCATGGAATTATCTAGACTAATTGTCTAAGTTTCACTTTCTAATAGCTCATTCATGTTTATATTTAGATACTTTTACGTCAAACATGTTTAGATGCTAAAAATTCACGAAAAAACAGCAAGATAGTGTAATTATTCTGATTGATGTACATCATATATATATCCTAATAGAACACAAAACAGTTTATTGGGTTTGTAAGTCGACTTACCTGCCATCACAATCAAGAGAACAATTGCTATGGCAATGAATATATGCAAATGTTTCTTGTCCTGCATTGTTTTGAGGTGTCACTAGATATTGCTTGACGTATATTTTTTTTTTCTCTTTGTTTAGATGTTGTATCCATGAAGATAAAGTTGCTCTTATATATAGGCTTTGATTTGTTTTACAAATCAAATGAATGAATAAGAGCTAGATTTTATTCTATTCTTTGGTAATATTAATCTTTAGCTTTATATCCCACTTAGGGGGTGTTTTTGAATTCTAATTCAAAAGAATTTTGATGACTGCAATAAAATCATAGAAAATAAATAATTGAAAGATTTTAAAGGATTAGATAACTATCTATAATCTTAATACTATAATCTTGTTAATTAATTTTTCTATAATCTTGTAAAGTCTCTGAAAAAATATCTCTGTTTTAATGATACTTTCCATAACTTTTTTTTAACCTAACAATAATTAAAAGGAAAAATGATTGCCAGCTACTTGAAATATACGCCAACACATGACCACACATACAAACAATATAAATGTCTTGTTAACTACATGAACTATTGTCATTACATAAGGACATACATAATCAAACATAGGTTATGTGTACAACACCATAAACATTTAACTCTGCTGTTTGGTTAACCAGAATTTGGCGTTGACCAGTGTTGAGCGACATTGACTAGTGTTGACTAGATAAAATATTCAATAACCAGATGGACAGAGAATCCTGGACAGAGCCGTGGTCCTGCAGTGGATGGTCGCAAGCTAGAAGATATTGATGACGAGGAGTTTAATATTCCTCCTTTGTTTGACGACACAGAGTATGTTAGGGAAGAAATACCGGATTTGGATATTGAGGATGATGGGAAAGGTATATATAAGGGTAAGCTTTTTGAAAATAAAGAGGATTGTCAGTTTACTTTAGCGATATATGCCATTAAGAACATGTTTCATTTTACTCAAACGACGACCAAGAAAGAATTGTTTGTAGTAAGTTGTTATCGGTAGAGGTGTGACTGGAGGGTACTAGCTTGTGAAATGAAGGAGTCAGGCTACTATGTGATTAGGAAAGCGAATCTTGAACACACATGCCCAATAGAGACGAGGAACAAGTACTTGAAAAAAGCGACATCAAAGGTGAATGCAGCTGTGTACGAAGCAAAGTACAGTGATCTGACAAAAGGTCTCACCCCTTTGGATCTTCAGCATATGGTATTAGAGGATTTGAGGGTGGCTGCACCCTACAGCAAATGTTGGAGGGCGAAGGGTAAGGCTTTGGAGGGCATATTTGGTTCGGATGATGAGTCTTTCGAGGATCTCCCTGGTTTTTTTGCATGTCTTAAAAGTAGCTAATCCGGGGACTATTACCGATATTAAAACTGAAGTCGTGGAAGATGGTAGAGAAAGGTTTTTGTATATATTTTTGGCTTTCGGGGCATCCATTGAAGGTTTTAGGAAGCTTAGGCGTGTTATTGTTGTGGATGGGACTCATCTGAATGGGAAGTATAATGGTGTCCTTTTGACAGCTAGTGGACAAGATGCTAATTTACAGGTTTTTCCTCTTGCGTTAGCTGTTGTAGACAATGAGAACGACGAAGCTTGGTCGTGGTTTTTTGAGAAGTTAGAGCGCATAATTGCGGATAGTAAGAGCTTGACAATAATTTTAGATAGGAACAGCTCAATATACACAACAAAGAAGAGGATGTTCCTGTTGGCACATCATAGAGCTTGCATAGTGCATCTTGCGAGGAATGTTAATGCGAGGTTCCATAATAAAGGACTTGCAAAACTTGTGACGAATGCAACATTTGTCTATAAGGTAACATGTTATCAAGAGATATATAGACAAATCAAAGTGAAAAACGCAAACTGTGCTGCGTATTTGGATAAAATTAGAGCAGCTCATTGGAGCAGAGCTTATTTCTAAGGGAATCACTACAATTTGATGACATCTAACATTGCAGAGTCTTTGAACAATGTGTTAGGTAAGGGGAGATCCTGACATATTATGGAACTACTCAAGTACATTCGTGCTATGTTAAGTAGGTGGGTTAGTGCTAGGCGGAAAAAACCTGAGAAGCATAGAGGGTTAACTACGCCGGAGGTTGATAAACAGATGCAAAAAAACTTGGTTGATGTTTGTGGTAGCAAATTTGACAAGCTCGTGTAAGGCTGTTGGGGTTGTGGAGATAATTGGTGATTTGAGTTACCTTGGTTTTGATCATGTGGTATCCCAGCCTGTATATAAAAAATGTGTCCACATGGACAGTGTTAGTTTTGCAAACTAAGGTATATGTTGAAGGAGGAAAGATATGGGGTATGTACTGATTGGTCATCTAAGGGAGAAGGTTTGTTGATAGTGTCATATACCGGGGATCGCTGTTTTTTTAAAATTCGTTTAGATAAACATGTTAAGATTGTGGATAGAGAACATGTGAATACGGTAAACAAAAACGGAGAAACAGATAGCTGCGGTTGTGGATAGAGAACATGTTAAGATTGGGCAGTGGGGGTATTCACGTGAATACGGTAAACAAAAGATCAATTATGTATAAATAACAACTTACATCTGAAAAATGCTCAACAAATATGACGTCTATCAGAGGTAGATTATTCTTAGGTAGGCCAACTGAAGACCATTCCAGGAAAGTGCAGGTGTCACCAACCCCTTGTATCTTATCAAGTAAGCCAGATATGTTACGAGATGCGAGCAGTTGAAGCGCAAGAGGGAAGCCATGCAAACAGAAGGACTTCTGTTGTATCTTCTCGGTGAAACTCTTCAACGGTCTGTTGCTTTAAGAACCTTTCTCTGCTGTTTAAGTCTTTTAGCCACTGGTTTGGATTGTGATTTAAGATCAGGTCTTACAGTTGAAATAGTCTTCAAGAATGATTATCTGCCTCAAGGGAATGCTAGGAAGGAGTCAATCTCTTCAAGCATCTCAACATACTTCCAAGTTGGTCTATGCGTTTGGCTGGAGGTATGAGTACACCATCGACAATGAGAAGAAGCGCAAGCCGAAGCTTCCGATCATGATCCTTGATAGTAGGGTCTTCAAAAGTATTATGGACGTCAGCTAGAGTTGCCTTACGATATTCCCCAATTAACTTATCCCAGTAACATTCACCATCAGAGTCGGGAGCAAGTTCGTCTTCGGGATCGTAATCTTCCGAAAATTTACCACATGGCAAGCCAGTTACATCACGAAATTCAACAAAAGAAAATCTCATAGGGTATCCACCGAAAACAGTCCACATTTCGTACTTCTTTTTGGACAAAACCTGCCTACATATGAGAGCGTGAAGTAATTTGCAAGAGATAGGAGACTAATTAATTTGAAGCATAAATAGAGACCCCAAACTTGAACTAAGAATCTGATCGAATTAGGGAGTGTCTTTCAGCACCTTGTAAATGGCCGTCAGGATATCTGGGTGTGAGTAAACATTCTGCCTAGTTTCGGGATAACGGGTCAGTTGCGAACAGGCGGCGAGGGAGAAGATCATCCCACTCTGCAGATTCTCTCCAGAAGTATCACCAATAGTTCTTGATGAAGGTTCATCGGGCGATAGTTTAATTATACGGGTAATGCGGCGGGTCTCTGCCATTTGCAAAGGAGCTTCACGGCAGGAAGTTGAACGGAAAACAGGACAAATGGAAGAAATGGGACAAACGGAAGGAGTGGTAGGATTCAAGGTTTTCGGAATTTGGGGATCTAGAAATTGATGAATTGTAAAATTAGGGTTGATGAGAATTGGGGATCTAGGGTTTGGGAAATTTCTGATTTTGTGTTTTTACTGTTGGTTCATGTGAAAATAAAATACTACTGAAAAGAGGTGGAATCGATAAAGGTAAGTTAAGAGAGTTTGTTTGTTTAGTTTAAGGGGTAAGTGGTAATTTTACAAAAGGAAAGTATAGTGATAGTAGAAAGTGCGTATGTGTTAATAGTTTAGGGGTGGTAATTTTACAAAAGGAGTCAAACTAGTAGTTTAGGTGATTTGTAAAAAATCTACAAGAGAGAGTATTCAATCTAACATTTTAAGTTATTTATATAAATATAAAATAACAAATCCTATGTTATTAAATCATGAATTTTAAAAAGTTTTGTGAAATTCAATGTTATTGAACTAGTGATTTGAAAATCTAGTTTAAGATCCAATTTTTAATATATTAAGGATTCTGGAAAATTTTAGAAGATTTTTTAAAATAAAAAACACATAAATCAAAATCTTATGATTTTAAGTGGGATTTGAAAGAATTTATAATAAATCATAAAAACTTCTCTAAAATCATCAAATCATATTAAAACTCAAATCATTTAAAATACTAAGGTCATTACCTAAAGAAAATAATTATCTAAAGAAAATTACTCCAATAATTATTGTTACAAAATAAGGAAAAGTGATTTATAAATAATATATTATCTAAAGAAAATTACTCGAATAAAATTATTATTATGAAATCTGCAAATATTTAGCTCGCTAAATAATAAACGTTTTTGAATAAGAACCAAAATATGAACCAAAATACTCACACCTCAGAATCTTAGAACCGGTTCAGTTTAATGCAAAGTTACACACGTATGGAGTTCAGCCAAGCCTTACTGATAATATATTCCAAAAGAAATATATCAGTTTCAAAAATTTATTATTGTCAAAATATCCAAAAATAATTTAAAATAGGGTGAATTTGTATGATAACCAAAATAGAAAAATAAATGAAGAATATAGCCAATTAATGACTTAAATTAGATGAGTAACTATTGGTCAATTGAAAATGACCAAAAAGTACAGTAGTTTTGGTGGTGGCCGGTGGCCAGCGGCCGGCAACCGGAGGCCAGAGGAGGTGACCGGAATATGTGACCGGAGGTGGTAGCGGTGGCGGCGGCTGTGGTCCGACGACCAGATGTGGTGGTGGCAGTGGTCCGGTGGCGGTGGTTCGGTGGTCAGTCGGCGATGGTCCGATGGTCGGTCGGCGGTGGTCGGTCGGCGATGGTCCGATGGTCGGTCGGCGGTGGTCCGGTGGTCGGTCGAAGATGGTCCGGTAGCCGGTAAGCAGTGGTCTGGTGGTCGGTCGGCGGTAGTTCGGTGATGGTGGTGGTTAGAGGCGGCAGTGGTGGTGATGATAGGGCGGTGGGGTTTGTGGTGGTAATGGGTGGTTGAAGGTTATGTATATAACAAATATATAAAATATAGAATATATAATATTTTTATGGTTAGTATAGTTAGTGGGTGAATTATAATTTTTTTGTTGGTTATATACTGCAATTTTCCTTTAAAATATATTGTAATAGTATTACACCCCGTGCTATACACAAACGTACAAATTTCTGCAAAACACTATAAATAACAAAAACTAGGAAAGTTACCCGCACGCTTGTGCGGGCAAGAACTGAATAGAAAAAAAAACTAATTTAATTCTTCATAATGTTGAATCAAATTTTTATTATATTTTAAAAACCTGTTTAATTTTTTTTAATTTTTATAGTAGTTCGTATGTTCAAATATATATTTTTTTAAAAGTTTCATATTAAATATTATTATTTTTACTTTTTAAAATAATAAAATGAATAGTTAATAAAATGTTTATAGTATTACTCTACATATGCAAAATATAAATTGAAATTTTAAAGTCTATTTTTAAAGTTTAATTGAAATTTTAAAGGCTATTTTCAAAGTTTAAGCCCAAATTGACCGTAACAAAATTTTAAATGAGCCAAATACAAT
>NC_025686.1:12780061-12787072 GCF_000633955.1 Camelina sativa
CCTTTTCCGCGTGAAGCCAGCGGCCACCTCCCGCGGCCAAACAATGGCTGCGTGAAGCCATCGGCCACCTCCCATCAGCCAAACCTTGCCCGCGTGAAGCAAGCGGTCAAGACCAGCAGCCAAACAAAAGCTGATGGAACAGGAGACGCACTTGATCGCCACCATCAGCGGCCACCTCCCGCGGCCAAACCTTTTCCACGTGAAGCCAGCGGCCACCTCCCGCAGCCAAACCATTCCCGCGTGAAGCCATCGGCCACCTCCCATCAGCCACCCCCCATCGGCCAAACCTTGCCCGCGTGAAGCCAGCGGCCACCTCCCGCGGCCAAACCATGCCTGCGTGAAGCCATCGGCCACCTCCCATCAGCCAAACCTTGCCCGCACGAAGCAAGCGGTCAAGACCAGCAGCAATACAAAAGCCGAAGGAGACGCACTTGATCGCCACCATCAGCGGCCACCTCCCGCGGCCAAACCTTTTCCGCGTGAAGCCAGCGGCCACCTCCCGCGGCCAAACCATGCCTGCGTGAAGCCATCGGCCACCTCCCATCAGCCAAACCTTGCCCGCATGAAGCAAGCGGTCAAGACCAGCAGCCAAACAAAAGCCGAAGGAGACGCACTTGATCGCCACCATCAGCAGCCACCTCCCGCGGCCAAACCTTTTCCGCGTGAAGCCAGCGGCCACCTCCCGCGGCCAAACCATGCCTGCATGAAGCCATCGGCCAACCCCATCGGCAAAACCTTGCCCGCGTGAAGCAAGCGGTCAAGACCAGCAGCCAAACAAAAGCTGATGGAACAGGAGACGCACTTGATCGCCACCATCAGCGGCCACCTCCCGCGGCCAAACCTTTTCCACGTGAAGCCAGCGGCCACCTCCCGCGGCCAAACCATGCCTGCGTGAAGCCATCGGCCACCTCCCATCAGCCACCCCCCATCGGCCAAACCTTGCCCGCGTGAAGCCAGCGGCCACCTCCCGCGGCCAAACCATGCCTGCGTGAAGCCATCGGCCACCTCCCATCAGCCAAACCTTGCCCGCGTGAAGCAAGCGGTCAAGACCAGCAGCCAAACAAAAGCTGATGGAACAGGAGACGCACTTGATCGCCACCATCAGCGGCCACCTCCCGCGGCCAAACCTTTTCCACGTGAAGCCAGCGGCCACCTCCCGCGGCCAAACCATGCCCGCGTGAAGCCATCGGCCACCTCCCATCAGCCAACCCCCATCGGCCAAACCTTGCCCGCGTGAAGCCATCGGCCACCTCCCATCAGCCAAACCTTGCCTGTATGAAGCAAGCGGTTAAGACCAGCAGCCAAACAAAAGCCGAAGGAGACGCACTTAATCGCCACCATCATCGGCCCTCCCGCGGCCAAACCTTTTCCGCGTGAAGCCAGCGGCCACCTCCCGCGGCCAAACCATGCCTGCGTGAAGCCATCGGCCACCTCCCATCAGCCAAACCTTGCCTGTATGAAGCAAGCGGTTAAGACCAGCAGCCAAACAAAAGCCGAAGGAGACGCACTTAATCGCCACCATCATCGGCCCTCCCGCGGCCAAACCTTTTCCGCGTGAAGCCAGCGGCCACCTCCCGCGGCCAAACCATGCCTGCGTGAAGCCATCGGCCACCTCCCATCAGCCAAACCTTGCCTGTATGAAGCAAGCGGTTAAGACCAGCAGCCAAACAAAAGCCGAAGGAGACGCACTTAATCGCCACCATCATCGGCCCTCCCGCGGCCAAACCTTTTCCGCGTGAAGCCAGCGGCCACCTCCCGCGGCCAAACCATGCCTGCGTGAAGCCATCGGCCACCTCCCATCAGCCAAACCTTGCCTGTATGAAGCAAGCGGTTAAGACCAGCAGCCAAACAAAAGCCGAAGGAGACGCACTTAATCGCCACCATCATCGGCCCTCCCGCGGCCAAACCTTTTCCGCGTGAAGCCAGCGGCCACCTCCCGCGGCCAAACCATGCCTGCGTGAAGCCATCGGCCACCTCCCATCAGCCAAACCTTGCCTGTATGAAGCAAGCGGTTAAGACCAGCAGCCAAACAAAAGCCGAAGGAGACGCACTTAATCGCCACCATCATCGGCCCTCCCGCGGCCAAACCTTTTCCGCGTGAAGCCAGCGGCCACCTCCCGCGGCCAAACCATGCCTGCGTGAAGCCATCGGCCACCTCCCATCAGCCAAACCTTGCCTGTATGAAGCAAGCGGTTAAGACCAGCAGCCAAACAAAAGCCGAAGGAGACGCACTTAATCGCCACCATCATCGGCCCTCCCGCGGCCAAACCTTTTCCGCGTGAAGCCAGCGGCCACCTCCCGCGGCCAAACCATGCCTGCGTGAAGCCATCGGCCACCTCCCATCAGCCAAACCTTGCCTGTATGAAGCAAGCGGTTAAGACCAGCAGCCAAACAAAAGCCGAAGGAGACGCACTTAATCGCCACCATCATCGGCCCTCCCGCGGCCAAACCTTTTCCGCGTGAAGCCAGCGGCCACCTCCCGCGGCCAAACCATGCCTGCGTGAAGCCATCGGCCACCTCCCATCAGCCAAACCTTGCCTGTATGAAGCAAGCGGTTAAGACCAGCAGCCAAACAAAAGCCGAAGGAGACGCACTTAATCGCCACCATCATCGGCCCTCCCGCGGCCAAACCTTTTCCGCGTGAAGCCAGCGGCCACCTCCCGCGGCCAAACCATGCCTGCGTGAAGCCATCGGCCACCTCCCATCAGCCAAACCTTGCCTGTATGAAGCAAGCGGTTAAGACCAGCAGCCAAACAAAAGCCGAAGGAGACGCACTTAATCGCCACCATCATCGGCCCTCCCGCGGCCAAACCTTTTCCGCGTGAAGCCAGCGGCCACCTCCCGCGGCCAAACCATGCCTGCGTGAAGCCATCGGCCACCTCCCATCAGCCAAACCTTGCCTGTATGAAGCAAGCGGTTAAGACCAGCAGCCAAACAAAAGCCGAAGGAGACGCACTTAATCGCCACCATCATCGGCCCTCCCGCGGCCAAACCTTTTCCGCGTGAAGCCAGCGGCCACCTCCCGCGGCCAAACCATGCCTGCGTGAAGCCATCGGCCACCTCCCATCAGCCAAACCTTGCCTGTATGAAGCAAGCGGTTAAGACCAGCAGCCAAACAAAAGCCGAAGGAGACGCACTTAATCGCCACCATCATCGGCCCTCCCGCGGCCAAACCTTTTCCGCGTGAAGCCAGCGGCCACCTCCCGCGGCCAAACCATGCCTGCGTGAAGCCATCGGCCACCTCCCATCAGCCAAACCTTGCCTGTATGAAGCAAGCGGTTAAGACCAGCAGCCAAACAAAAGCCGAAGGAGACGCACTTAATCGCCACCATCATCGGCCCTCCCGCGGCCAAACCTTTTCCGCGTGAAGCCAGCGGCCACCTCCCGCGGCCAAACCATGCCTGCGTGAAGCCATCGGCCACCTCCCATCAGCCAAACCTTGCCCGCGTGAAGAAAGCGGTCAAGACCAACAGCCAAACAAAAGCTGATGGAACAGGAGACGCACTTGATCGCCACCATCAGCAGCCACCTCCCGCGGCCAAACCTTTTCCACGTGAAGCCAGCGGCCACCTCCCACGGCCAAACCATGCCCGCGTGAAGCCATCGGCCACCTCCCATTGGCCACCCCCATCGGCCAAACCTTGCCCGCGTGAAGCCATCGGCCACCTCCCATCGGCCAAACCCTGCCCGCGTGGAGCCGCCAGGCTCCTCACTTGTTTTAGTTTTGATCCGGGTTTATACCGGTTTGAACTGGATTGACCCGGCTCCCTTTTATCCTTTATCTTATATTCTGTTTAGCAGCCACTTAGGGTTCTTAAGCTTATCTACTCTTGGTTTGTTGAATGATTGAGTACTTCTAAGTTTTTAATAGCAATTTCTCCTTTAAATCTCTTATTATGATTTCACAAAGATCAAACTCTTTCCTTTGTGTGATCATGATGATGAGTGAGTAGATCCTTAAAACTTTGGGCTAGGTAGATTAAGGAGATAGATGATTGATCTTTGATGTCTAAGGCTTTATTTATGTGTTTCCTATCTTGATTAGTGTTAATAATGCTAGATAGCCTTGATCATGCTTGAATCTAGACATTAGGATTTTCATGCCCATAAGATGTTTGATGAAATTCCCGAACCAAATTAATCAAGAGCTTTGTATTCCTAGCCAATGGAAATTGATGATTAGGGTGCTTAGTGGTATTTAGACTTGTTCTTAATGCATGCTTGCCTTGTGATTGCCTTTGGAAATAGTTGATTATCACTTGATTAGCATAGGAATCTCTATCATGGAAATGAATTGATTTGCATAAGTGTTCTTAGCCATAGGATTGTTCTTGATTGTTGCTTAGACATCTAGGATTGGTTAGCTATCTCCCAAGTCAATTACCTTGCCTAAGGTTCACTTGTTTAATCTTGATTTAAAGTTTGTTGCTAGTTGTGTTATGTTTCTTTGAGTTTGCATTGTTTGAATTGTCTTGTTTTCTTTCTTTGAATCAGTTTGTTAGTTATGATTGTTACAAAAGAACATTTTCCTGTTTAAGAATAGATTAAGCATCTTTGTATATTCTTAGTGAGTTGATTAATGCAAATTGTAGATTGATAATTTAATTGATAGAAAAATACTACATCAATATGTATTTAATATTAGTATTTTTAAAAATTATTACTTCAATATCCATATTCCATATCCTATTTAATTTGCATACCTGGTAGCTTGCTAAGCATAAATTGATTTATCTTATCAACATCACCATTTCTTGGACTTAGAATAGCTCTTTCCCTAAAGAACTTTGGATCAGTTCTGCTTGCAAAAATTTTCACCTTAGATTTTTGTAACTATTGCTTGAATAGAATTTCCACTTGTATTCATTAATAAATCATCCGGAATTTCTATCTCCACATCTCTACTATTTGTTTCGTTGATTTTGCCATCCCCGATATCAAAAAGCCACTTTGAAAAAGTGGCGAGAGCACCCGCATCCATACTATTATGTGCCTTGCCAAGTCTCAAATTTTCGGTAAGTTTAAGAACCTTACAACTATTCCAAAGAACAGATGAGTTGATAGATGCTAAAACTGTCGCTACTCTTCCTCCTTCTGTAATAACATGTAGAATCTGTCACACACCTCATGATATCTCGCAAACTCCTATCCAAAGTTTCGTAACAAAGCTTGTTCATCATTGGAGCCTCGTCCCATATTATGAGCTTTGCTTCTCTAATTAAGTCAGCAAGATCAGATTCGGCATCGATCGTACACACAGAATATTCATTAAGATTGATTGGAATACCAAATATTGAATGAGCCGTTCTACCACCTTCCAAAAGTAAAGCAGCTATACCACTTGAAGCAACATTCAGAACAATATTACCTTTAGACCTTATATCAGCACCAAGAATAGTCCACAAGAAAGTTTTCCTACTACCACCAAATCCATGAACAACAAACATACCACCTCTGTCGTGATTCACAAAGTGAATGATTTCTTCATAACACGTCTTTGCTCCTCAGTTAGCATAGGTAACAACTCATTGTATGATTCTTGTTGTTTATGAGGCTTATATATTCTCTCATCTGCGATAAGCCTATTTACACATGTGTTCATCATACTATTATCTGGTTTAGGAATTTTCTCAACGGCCGTAAGAGACGTCCTATTCGATCGCAACATCAGTTCTATTTCAGTTAAACATATATTTTTTATCTGAACATGTGTCAACATTAGACCTACAACAGTAAAGTTAAACACTTCTTTATAGTTTTGTTTGCGAAAAAATAAATTACATTCAATTAACAAAATAACAATTTGACTTGTGCGGGCAAAAACATTTTAAAAACAATTATTGGCTAAACTTTTTGTGGTCAAATATAACACTAATTCAATTCTTTTATAAATTTGTGTAGGCAAATATATTTTTAAATAATAGTTCAACTAATTTAACAAAATAAAAAGTAAATTAATTATAGGGCTAAAAAGGATTCCAACAAAAATGTAAATAGAAAAGAATTAACTAAAAGAGAAGCTATAATTTAATCTTCAAAAATAGTATTCATTTTGAGAATTTGTTAGAAATGCCCTTTTTGGCATACCATTTTCAAAAATGTCACTTTTTTTGAATATTTTCACTTTTGTCATCTTTTACACAATTTCCCTATGTTAAATTAATTTATAGAATTTTTTTTTTTTTGGTTTGGGTTCCCAATTTACACATTTAGGGTATAGTTTTTAAGGGATAGGGTTTAGTATTTGGAGTTTAGGGTTTATAATTTTGTCATTTTATATACTAAAATGGGGTATTTTTGAAAATGGACACCATCAAATGGTAATTTTTAAAAGTGACATAGAAAAAGGGGTATTTTTGAAAACCCTCCATTTATTTTCCATTTTTTAATAATTTAAAATGGGATAAGATTATTTTATTTCTAAGATTTTCTAATTTTAGTTTAAAAAATAATAATTCGTTTTTTTAAACATTTTATTTTTAAAAGTGAAAGAAAATAATTTGTTAAAATTACTCATATACATATTAATTGTCATGAACTTTTGTCTTATTTAGAATCTTTGTTATTCCTTTTGGTGATAGAATATTCAGCCGGAATAACATGGTTTTTCCTGAAATTTACAGCAACCCTATGAGATTTTGTCGAGATCACAAAAATGTGTCATATCTTCAAATTAAATGGATGTTTGTGGTATATCCTCACGAGATTTTCAGTTCCTTCAATCCAAATCAAACCGTTATAGTTATCTATAGAAGTTTAACATTTTAGAAAATATAAATTTTCTTGAAACAAATATTTACAAAAGATTTTATTATTGAATATTTGATTTCTAGTTTTTTAATTTTTGTTTAAAAAAAATTAGAGTAAAAAATAAAAGGTCTGTAGAAATTTAATAATTTTAAAAACAGAAATATTCTCAAAGAAATATTTGCAATATTTTGTACAGTATTTATTTTCTTTTACTTTAGTATAATACATTAATTTGCTGTGCACATGTGACTATGCCTTTTT
>NC_025686.1:12789303-12789663 GCF_000633955.1 Camelina sativa
GAAGCAAGCGGTCAAGACCAGCAGCAATACAAAAGCCGAAGGAGACGCACTTGATCGCCACCATCAGCGGCCACCTCCCGCGGCCAAACCTTTTCCGCGTAAAGCCAGCGGCCACCTCCCGCGGCCAAACCATGCCTGCGTGAAGCCATCGGCCACCTCCCATCAGCCAAACCTTGCCCACGTGAAGCAAGCGGTCAAGACCAACAGCCAAACAAAAGCTGATGGAACATGAGACGCACTTGATCGCCACCATCAGCAGCCACCTCCCGCAGCCAAACCTTTTCCACGTGAAGCCAGCGGCCACCTCCCACGGCCAAACCATGCCCGCGTGAAGCCATCGGCCACCTCCCATTGGCCACC
>NC_025686.1:12789694-12797194 GCF_000633955.1 Camelina sativa
ATTTTAATATTTTAAAAAATAGAAATTTTCTTTAAACAAATATTCGTAATATATTGTAATATTTATCTTCTATTTTTTTAAAGAGAGATATTGCGTAAATATATTAGAGTTCTGATTCTGTAAACAAATTTTGTTTTTTTTTTTAATTTTCGTTTTTTAATTTTTTTTAAAAAATTAAAACTTAGAAAAAGGGTATAATTGTCCAGTTTTGAATCTCATTAATGGCAAATTAGTAATCTTAAGTCTGAGGATGAATGTGGTGGGTTTCAGCAACCTAAATAGAGAGTAAAAGCTTGTTCGAAATATTTATAAGAGTATTTTTCATTAAGGGCAAAGGAGGTCAATTTTTGTGAGATTGGCTGGGAGCTCTCTCGACTTCTCCTTTAATATATTAGATTTACATGTACAAACAATTAAAGGCTTTGACAAAAAAAAGATAATAATAAATCAAAAGGCTTACAAAAATGAGTGTGTGTAAACAAACATTAACACAATACCATTGATTAACCACAAACATAGGAAAACTTATAAGTTGGATAAAGTAAACAAAGTGAATAACTTACAACTTACATTGATCTATATTACTCGTTAATATAATAAAGGTTCCATGTTCTTTATGTCTTGCTATGTTTCTCATGTATGTCTTCTAATTCTTAAGCTGATCTATGAGCAATTTAGTCACGATCTCCATCTGCAAACAATATAAAGTAAAATATCACCATGTAACACAAATTTGTGAAGACAAATCAACAATTGATAAATCACTACATAACAATGGAAACAATAAAGTGATCAAATTTTTTTTACTCATTAGTTTGTATGTTGTACCATGTAAGTCTAGATGACATGAATGATAAGTTGTACATCTGACATGACTAAACTATTAAATATGCTAATAGATACGGCATGTTGATTTGAAAACATAGTTAAAGACTCATATATGCGCGTGCATAGTCACACATAAATTTGAAGAGCACATGAAGAGAAAAAAATAAAAGTAGCATAATGCTTCTTCAAATTTCAGACTTTTCCAACCATACTTAAGAATGAAACTTTTCGTCGGCGAGAAAAGGACCTGAAAAGAATATATACTATAGAAATTGTAAAACTAATTTACCGAGAAAACTAACTGATTTTTTTTTTTTAATTTAGACATGTAGCCCAAATATACTTCTGTTTGACACCCTAATTTGGAATAAGGGTTGGTCTTTAAACTGAGGAAGAGGATGATTTTGTTTTCTTTTCGACCAGTTAAATTGTTTTTTTTTTTTAATGTTTATGGGGGTATATGTAGGCATAGATCATGGGCGAATAACAAGGATTGTAGATTGTAGATTATGAACTGTTTTGAGAAACTGTTAGATATGTTTATTATTTTGCTTTTAACATTATGTCATTAAAGTAAGAGATTTATTTTTATTATTCTTTTAAAATGAGTGCAAAATCCATGTGGCTAATTTTGATTGGTAAAGTGACTTGTTAATTATAACATAAAGAAAGCTACTCAATATGTTCCTCATAGTTTGATGTTGAGAAGTTTTTATATATTTTTAAAAAACAATGATTACTGGTTTTAACTATATTATTTTCTCTCACTAAAATATATTATTTAATTTTAGACCAATAACAATTCAAAAATTTAAATTGTTTCAATGATTATTTTTAAAGTTTACAAAATATTAACTTTAATAAATTTAAAATTATAGAAAATCAATTTTTGAGGGACAAATAAAATTCTCTAAAACATCGATATATGCGAGAGAGAGAGAGGGAGTATTAATTAGTAGTTTCATGAGTGCTTTTTTATTTGATTTTTTAATTTATTTTTTAATGAATTAGGAAAATGAGAGGAAGAGATTTTGTCTGCGCTATTCATGCGAATAGATTCTGATACCAAATTTGGATTGTGTCGTGTCCTTTTTTATCCGAGAGGATCAACATCTCCTCTCACTCTCATCTCCTAGAAGTTAAAAACATCACGCCATTTTACGAATTCAAACGTCGATGTTCTGTCGTTTTTCTTGAGTTTAGGAGATGCCTAATTTCTCAGTTAACGTTCCCCAACTCTCATCCCTTTACAGTACGCCAAAAGTGAAACGAGGAGGCACGACGAGAATGAATCTATGTGCCGATCAAGTGTTCGACAAAATGCTTCTGTGGAGAGGTATGGCAACGAAGATGAAGTTTCCTTCTTGTCCTGCTGCGGAATTGTCTGATTTCAGGAGAAGTAACAAGAGGAGATCTAGTAGAAGGATGGTAAGTTGCAGAGCCGCAGGAGCTGACGGTGGACGCGTGGCTGTTGGTGACGACGTTTTCTCGGTTACTACTTCGTCCAAGTATGAAGTTGACTATCTGGGTCAGAGCACTAAGGGAGATTTGAATCTCAAGCTTGACCCACTTCAGTCCTTTGGTATACAATCTTCCATCATCTTTTGCTAGTTTTCAAAAATTCAATTTGGGTTTTTAGTGGAATGTTTGAAAAAAGATTTGGTCTTTAGTTACGGAACTTGATTTTGGTTGACTGAGATGAATAAGAGCTAAAAAGGTTGAACCTTTGTTGTGGCTGTCACGTTGTACGAGTAAAAAAAGCTTACATTTTTCTGTTATGCAGTCTCATGATTAGAAAATGTAACTGTGATGTAGGAGATGGGCAAGCTACATTGGAAGGTCCAATTGAGGAGGTAGCGAGAACAGAGGCTCAAGCCGCTGAAAACCTGATTAGAGAGTTGGGTATCCAAGTTCGTTATCTAATCCTTATAATGTTGTGTTGTATTTTTGTATTTGGAGTTTGAGGAGCAGTGTTGTTTCTAACACATAAATGTACCGAGTTCTTTGTGTCTGATGAGGATGTTTCGCTTTCTGGCATCTCAAAATTTTAATGCTTGATATTGTAGGGTCCTTTCTCTGCGCAACACTCTCCTCGTGGTATTTTTTGTAGTCGTACCTTGAATCTACGGTCCATTAGTGCCATTGGATATGATATGGATTATACTTTGATGCACTACAATGTCATGGTGAGTCCTTTTTATTTTATTATTAATAAGTAGGAAAGATGTATGCAGAAAAGAAACCCATAATTGACGTTAGTGTATGGTCTTGTTTAGGCTTGGGAAGGAAAAGCTTATGACTACTGCATGGAAAATCTAAAGAGCATGGGTTTCCCTGTTGATGGACTTGCTTTTGATCCGGAACTGGTGATGTGTTTATTCTGGTGTTAGTTGAAAGGTTCTACACTGTAGTATTCTCTCTGTACTAAGACCAAAATATGTCTTCTCTTATTATAGGTTATCAGGGGTCTCATGATTGACAAAGAGAAAGGTAATTTAGTCAAGGCCGATAGATTTGGGTATGTGAAGAGAGCCATGCACGGTACAAATATGTTATCAAATAAAGCTGTCAGGTATATTTGGCTTTTTAACACCGTTGGTAACGTGAAATAAAAGAAAAGACAGTTTCAGAGTCCTTGTTCTTTATTTGAAGGAAGTCTCATCCTCTTATTGTCTTTGTTTGTATGAAAGTGAGATCTATGGAAGGGAGTTAGTTGACCTGCGGAACCAGAGTCGATGGGAGTTTCTCAATACATTTTTTTCTGTTTCAGAGGCTCTGGCTTATGCACAAGTACGTTCTTTTCTTACAAGAAATAGTTGCTGAATAACTCGCAGTTAATTGTGGACATAATTTACTTTCTTGATTTATAGTGCATATAATATTCATATCCATTTTATCAATGCTTCTTCACCGCCATGAATGTCTTCCTGCAAAACTTTCCTCATAGGTTTCTGCTGAGTAATTATAGTTCAAATGATTTCAGATGGTGGATAGATTGGATGATGGATGTATTTCGGCAGATCTTGGCACGCTTGACTATAAAGGACTTTACAAGGTTTTGTGTTTCATAGCACCTAAATTTCTTTAAACTGAACGGTTTGCGTATTCTTTATCTCTAATTAATGTTTTCAGGCTGTTGCAAAAGCTCTCTTCAGAGCACATGTTGAAGGACAACTCAAGGTTGATAGTTTGTCCATCCTTTAATCATTTTCTTAAAGATCAGTTTTCTCAGGCCCATTGTAAATGACAGTTACTTTGCAGAGTGAGATCATGTCCAAGCCAGAACTATTTGTAGAGCCAGACCCCGAATTACCTTTAGCTCTTTTAGATCAAAAGGAGGTAATGTTTCAGTTTTCGCACAATATATATAATCATGATTGTTTCAGTTGTTAATAATGTCCTGTTCGCTCATAGGCTGGTAAAAAGCTCTTGCTTATCACAAACTCGGATTATCACTACACAGACAAAATGATGAAGCACTCATTTAACAAATTCCTTCCCAATGACATGGACTGGCGAGATCTTTTTGACATGGTGAGCAAACACAAATTTGTTTCTGCGTTTAAGTTGTAAAGCAGTTTGTTTTTCCAGAGACTAGTTTGCATTAGAATCTACTACTTTAACATTCATGTTTCTACGTAGGTTATAGTTTCTGCTAGGAAGCCAGAGTTCTTCCAGATGTCACACCCTCTGTACGAGGTTGTGACTGGAGAGGGTTTGATGCGTCCATGCTTCAAGGCTGAAACAGGTTATTTCTCATTGTTTCTACTGAATGTAAGTAGATAATTTTGCTGTGGAGAAATTCTAAATTTTTTTTTCTCTCTCTCACTGCTTGTCTCCCCTAGGAGGTTTGTATTCGGGAGGAAGTGCTCAAATGATAGAGAGTTCACTAAACGTTCATGGAGATGAGATTTTGTATGTTGGTGACCACATCTACACTGATGTCAGTGTATCCAAAGTCCATCTCAGGTGGCGAACTGCACTGATTTGCCGTGAACTGGAAGAAGAGGTTTGGATAATTGTTATGAACTACAATCAATAGATGACAGAGCTTGGAGGGCTTTCGCCTTTCATTCGTTGAAGTAATAGAAAAGAAAATAAATGATTTGGTCTTGTTTCGTTACAGTATAAGGCTCTAATTGGCAGTCGTGGTCACCGAGAAGAGCTAATAGAGCTTATAAATCAAAAAGAGGTTGTTGGAGATCTATTTAACCAGCTCCGGCTTGCTCTTCAAAGACGAAGCAAAGGCCGTCCTGCTCAGGTTTGTTTATATCCTTACAATGTCCAGAGTTCATGTTGTATATCCTGTGTTAGATACAATGGGTAGTATGTTCAGCTATAAGATTAGAGTTTCGTGATGGAAGGTTCTCATGAAGTTATCCCTTTATCTTTTTCTTCTAGACACTCGCTGCTACCAACTTGGATGATCAAGAACTGACAGAGACCATGCAGAAGCTTCTTATTGTAATGCAAAGACTAGATGACAAGATTGGTCTAATGCTGGAATCAGACGGCGAGCTCTTCAACAAAAGGTAGAGAAACAAAGGCAAAACAAATCGTAGTTAGGTGACTCGGGAAACCTAGAAAAGGATCTGTCTAACCTATAATTCTTGGGCTGTTTTCCAGGTGGGGCTTCCTCTCACGGGCGGGTTTGTGGGATAAAAGCCACTTGATGAGACAAATAGAAAAGTATTTATTCCTCTTCTCTGCATTTCTGAGCAACTTTTAAGCTCAAACCAAGCTCGCATTTAACCCGTCACTTACAATTCCCTCAAAATTGGTTTCAGGTATGCTGATATATACACATCAAGAGTCTCCAACTTCCTCAACTACACGCCTTTCATGTATTTCCGCTCACAAGAGCAGGTAAGAGAATAAATCAGATTTATCATAATAGGTACAAACGAAATTTGAGGCAGATGCTAATTAAACTCACTCATTTTGTTTCTCTCCTATGCAGTCACTGGCTCACGATTCTCCGCTTCCAGATGCGGGTATGGAAAACTAGCGATTGTGCCCAAATAGAGGCAACTCAGTTGTGTGTTGTAATATTTCCGGATGAAAAACTGTGGATAGAAATGTAACAATAGGCAATTCTTAAGCTCAAAGTGATGTATAAAATATGTATCTCTAATCACTGAATTGAAGTTGAAGCTGGCCTTGGTTAGTACGTTGCTGTTGTTTTTTGTAATGTCTTATCTTGTACGTGCTTTTCAGTCTGACATTAGAAGCAGTTTGTGCAAATGACTATTTTTATATAAACATTATGATCATGATTCTGGTGACTATTATATCCACCATGAGCAAAACGGTTAGGACCGCGTATTGCTCGACATGGAAAGGGACCTACCGATCCAATGCCGTAGGAAGTACAGTTGGACAGCTCTATGCGGTCCAGTTGGACCGCGAGGCGGTGATTCTCGTGAAGATGTTTAAGGGTAAGTCACTTTTATAAACTTTGGCATCGTGTGCAGATCCCGGAATACCAACATAATTATATGTAAATATCATGTCTATGTTACATATTGCGAGGATGTTCACAATTGTTTTTACCGTGCCTATTCCAGTATCTTTGTTTCTGTTGTCCAGAAACCATGACGGGAACATGTGTCCCATCGATTGCACTAATAAATCCTTTAAAATATTGCCAATAACGTCGTTCAGCTTGCAATTTTGGATGTACTTGCATAAGAGCCGTCAGATTTGGTGCAAATGCCCGATGTACTTGCATATCAGCTGAATGCCCGAATGTACGCATTGCATTCCTTTGTGTTATGTTATATGTCCACACATGTGTAGAAACATAGCCACACTCTCTTTGGCAGACATATTAGATGTGTCTCGGAGACCAAAGGAGATGGATTCTAAAGGTTGGAGAAAGGACGCTTCTGAAGTACCCCAAAGATAAGGGTTAGTGGGTAGATGAAAAGGAGTGTTTTGGTGTTTTAGTCTGGTTAGTTTTTGAGATATATATGTTAATGCTAGTTTTAAAGTAATGGTCTTAACACTTGAGTTTAGCATTCTTTCCCAACTTTTTTGATTATTACATCCCGTTCCTCTACTAATTCATCATTCATCAACCCCTACTAATCATATATGGACCGAAGATTTATGCGGTACGTAGTATTATATAAGAAATGCAAAAGAGCAAAAGTAACTAAAAGGAAGGGAAGATGTGCATTTGGGTCAAGATGTGGTGGAAATTATCAGAGGGTTTATCAACAGGATGGGTATGAACACCTTGGTAAGTTGTAACCACCACTCCTTCGTCTCCTAATAACCTCTGCACTTGCTTCTTCACTCTACATCCTTCTTGTGTGCACTTATAATAACTCCTATACATATGTGAATCATATACATATCAGTCTATTAACTATGATGACCAAGATGCATAAAAGCCTAGTATTAGGTACGTGTACGTACCTGGGAAATATATTGTTCTTGACAGCTTTTTGGCCGTACTTCCTCCACCTGTATCCATCATCGAGAATATCAACCTGGCTTCTTGTCTGAAAGGAAAACTTAGGTTCTCTCTCTTTTTTCATCTTACTCTTGGGTTTGTCTTCTTCATTAGTGTTGATGTTCTGGTGTGTCGATGATGATGATGCTGTCGGCTGAGCTCCACACTGTGCAGAGTTGTCAACCTTGGTCACCGATGATGAACATGGAAAG
>NC_025686.1:12802528-12807070 GCF_000633955.1 Camelina sativa
GTTAGTTTGAGCTTGGCAGGGAATCGCCGTGATCGATGATTGCTACCTGGTTGATCCTGCCAGTAGTCATATGCTTGTCTCAAAGATTAAGTCATGCATGTGTAAGAGATTTCGACCTCCAAATATAAGCAATTTTAAAATACAATAGATTATTTCGACCCCCAAATATAAGTAGAAATTTGGGCTCCACGATTACAATCCGAAAATATATTCAAAACAATCGTTTGGACTAGCCCAAGCCCATCCTTTTATAAAATTACATAACCCAAAAATATAAAGTTGACAATCGTTTATCTTCAACAATTTAATACACAGATTTTTCTTCCTTTCTACTATGATCTTCTCCGAGATTTCTGTTTAAACTGCTTGATTTCCAAAATTTGTTATCAACAATTACGGATCTCCTAAATCAATCAACCTAAATAGAATTAAGTTTTAGAATATAACATATCCCATAAAGATACCATAAAAAAACAAAACACATAATTATCTCCCTAATTACTCGCTTCATCATATCTTTTTGATATCTTAACAAATGTGTTATATGACCTAATCGGTTTCCCTATAAATAATAGTCACCTAAAACGAAAATTATACACAAGCAAACACATCTAAACATCACTCACAATATGGCTGCTACTTTTGGTTTCTTGAAAGACGTTCACCCCTACAAAACCTCATGGAGGGTTCAAGTGAAGGTTATCCATTCATGGCGTCTAAATACCAAAAACACTGGTGAAACACTTGAGTTGGTATTGTCAGACTCGATGGTAAGGTCTAATGTTTACGTTTAGTAGATATAATTATTTTCTATTACTAATGCATCTTATGTCTTTCATTATTTCAGAGTAAAAAGATACATGCATCAGTGAAGAAGGAATTGGTAAACAAATATGTGAATAGGCTTCCTATTGGTAACTGGGTTTTCATTGAGATATTTGCTCTTAGCTATGCAACTGGTCAATTCAGACCAACCACGAATTTGTACAAGATGTCATTTACCAATGGAATTATGGTCATGGATAGTGATTTAGTGTTACTTATCTTTGATTTAGTGTTCTTCATTTCTTTTCCTGACTTTTAACAAAATAAAATATTTATGAAACCTTAAACTTGAAAAAAGATCTAAACATGTATCCATGTCAACCACAATAATATTCAAAATCAACTTTGATGGAAAGCTACAAACCTTTGAAAGAAGACTCAATTCGATTATATATCTCGAAGCTCCACTCAAAAGCTATAATCATACATCAAAGATCAAATAAAGGATGAATATAAATCATTTGATAACTATCACGCAGAATTAGAAAGAACAGATAGAGATATTACCTTAGTGATCCATTGTAGAAGAGATTTTTCCCTACTTGCAAGGAAAAAGAAATCCAAAATTATATGGTAAGTTTTAGGCGAAACTTCAATCCAATTGTTGTCTCTAGACTTCCTCTTACTGAAAGTAATTTAACCCTGACCAGGTAAAATAAAAGATTAGAATTTTTAGATAGATAAGTCATAGGTATTTACAAATAAAGAAATAGGTATCGTTACTTATCTTTGGTTAAGTGTTCGTCATTCGAGTTCCTCATTTTTTTAAAAAGCACAAAATTATGAGAAACATAAACTTCAATATAAATCTAAACATTAGAAGATGTTAAAAAAAAAAACACTGATTTAGATTCAGATTCTAACCTTTTAAAGAATACCCATATTCGTTTATAGATTTTCAAGCTCTACTAAAACGCTGGAATCAGACATAAATGAACAAGTCAAGCAGGAATCTTTACAGTTTCTGAGCTATAATCAGAAATAGAAAGAATAGATCGGAATCTAAACAGTATTTAGAAGATTACCTCAATTATCAATTGAAGACGACATCGGGAACTCCATTAAGACAGATTGATGATGGATCTTACTCTGGGTTTTCCAATTCGAAAATAGAGGTTGTCTTATCCATCGTCGACTGAATCTGATCTATGTTGTCGAATCGACTTTTGCTCTCGAGACAACCTTTTTTTTCTGTTTTACGTTGTTCTGTTGTTGTTGGTTTTTTTTGTTTTTTTTGGCCACCGTAAATTGTTTTGGTGAAGCAAAAAAAATAACAATGGGCCTGGACATTACTAAAACCCATCAACGTTAATTTTTTGGATTCAATTTTCCTGGTCCATTAGTATTTTTGATTTAAGTCTTCTTTACTGAATGAAAAAATTTACATTTCAACAAATATTGCAAAATCTAACGGATATTTATATGAACAAAAAAAAAAACTATTGCCCACACAAAAATATGGATGTTAAATTATGGTAAACTCATCTAATTATTTAAAACAATAGTATTTTAATTATATTTAAACTACATTGTAAATACAAATACAAAGAAACAAAAAAAAGACTAATAGTTTATCCAATAGAATTATACAGATGCTAAATAATGATATTTTCAATTATTAACCCGCGGTCACAAAATCAATACAGACAATATATTAGACTTTATAAATTTAAAAAACTTTAAAAATATAAAACTAATTATTTACATATATAGACAAATAAATTAGTCATTTATTTTATGTGTACCTAAACTTAAAAAATAGCCCCGCGGTGTACCGCGGGTGTATTTCTAGTGTAATGCATTTATAAAACCAAATGAAAAGCTTAAGATAGTTTTCACATAATGTAAAATTTTATCAATATCACAACATTAAAATATCATAAAATCAAGATAGATATTAGTTTTCTGATGGAGATATTTTTTGGTAGAGTTCTTTTTTATTTAGACAACAACATCCATCCAGTGTGGAGACTTAGCATATGTCTATTTGTTTTGATATGCGCATTAATTTACGAGTTGCGACTAAAGCAGCTGCTCAAACCGCTTCTAATGTAAGAGCCCATAGCAGAGCCTCTGTTGTAGAGGTAGTGTAGAAGCATGTGGGTCAATTAACTCTGGTGAAGCATGTGGTGCATGGCGTGATTCTTGTGGAAGATGCTTACAGGTAAGTTACTCAGTTTACAAAAATCGCGTTTTACAAATACCATTTGCATAAGGTTAAATTTTTACAGTGTCATGCAAACGCATGTGACAAAAAATAAGCAAAAAAGAAATTAAGAGAAAAAGAATAGTGCAAAAATTAAACGTAGGTGTGGTGGAAACGAAGGTGTGGTGGAAAGGGATTTGGTTCTCTCACGCCACACCAAAGTACTCTTTGGTTGATTGGCTTGCCACTCTGAACAAACTCACAACAGGGGATCGGATGCTGCAGTGGTCTGCAGGAGTCGATCCGACTTGCACCTTTTGTCAAGATCCATGTGAAACGCGAGACCACCTCTTTTTCAGTTGTCCATACTCGCAAGAGGTCTGGACACGCCTTATGTCCAAGCTCTTTCATGGAAAATTCTCGGTTGACTGGGGGACGGTACTGCAATTACTCCTGGACACGACTTTAAAAAAAAGAAACTTTGTTTTTGTTGCGATATATATTTCAGGCGTCGATACATGCCATCTGGAAGGAGCCGAACGCTCGTCTCAGTGGGGATCCTCCGACACACGCTACCCTGCTTGCCAAACGTTTAGACAAACAAGTTCGAAAACGGCTACTATCTCTTCAAGGTCATGACAATGGCAAATACGCAGGTTGTCTCGCATTGTCGTTTGACACAAGATAAAACACTTTCACAATTGTAGGATGAATTAGCTGTTTACATTTTTAAACCAAACAAACTTTTCGAATAAATTTTACATATTATTCAAAAAAAGAAAAAAATTAAACGTAGGTGAGGAATACATGGTGATGAACCTCGAAGAAGAAAAACAAAAAAAAGGAGAGAAGAGTTTTTTTTTTTTCGTAAAGGAAAAGCTTTAGAGACCGTAAGGCTCTCATACCATATAGAGATTTGTAGAAGTGATATCTTATTACATTGAAAGGATCGGTATTTATACAAGGGATAGGAGCTAGAGTATCACATTACAATGAATGCTAATATATACGAATATCTATAATTACAACCTTAACTTACTCAATCATATCGTAAATCATATCATCAATCATTCATATGATTGATATCAAGATATCCTCAATAAGGAATACTGCAACACGAACACAAGCGACCATGAAAATTGTTGATCAGTGTAGTAACAACGGTTTAGACTTAGACGAGGAGGTTTTCAGGCGGCTTGATACAAACATTCAGGGATATGCTCGTGTCGTGGACATTTAATTGTTAACTACGAGTTTGTCAAGTTCATCCAATCAACACCTTGCCATCTCAATATTTATCATCTCACATGAATTTTAAGATAACATAAGTCTTAGTAGTTCAATCTTTTACAATAAAGATAAATCTACAATTGTGTGTTTGAAATTTGTAAGTAATAAATGAATACAATATAAACTGGATAATTTGTAATGTCTCAACCGCTTTTGAAATCCATAAACTGTTTCAAGTAATAACTTTTTATTTGTTGTAACAAAATTTCCATTTAGAAAATATATTAGGAATAAGGAGTTGGTCCATCCATGGTGGATTGGGAAAATTTCCTTTTTTTTTT
>NC_025686.1:12807501-12807937 GCF_000633955.1 Camelina sativa
ATGCATGATCTTATAACATTTGCCATTTTGTATTTATCTCATAAACGAGATGGATTTTTAATAACGGCGAATCTAGCTTGCAAGACTCCAAATGCATGCTCAACATCTTTCCGCACAGCTTCTTGTTTTTTAGAAAAGAGAGATTTTTTCATACCTTGTGGAAGTCGGATAGATTGAATAAAAGTGGCCCAATTTGGATAAATCCCATCAGTGAGATAGTACGCCAAATTGTACTCCCTTCCGTTGACAACGTAGTTAACTTCTGGAGCTTGACCGGTTATTATGTCATCAAAAACATTAGATCGATCAAGAATATTAAGATCGTTCATAGTACCTGGAGCTCCAAAAAAGGCATGCCATATCCAGAGGTCATACGAAGCTACCGCTTCCAACACGATTGTAGGTTTTCCGGTTGACCGTGAATACATGCCTTTCC
>NC_025686.1:12808387-12821595 GCF_000633955.1 Camelina sativa
TTTTTTTTTTTCGTAAAGGAAAAGCTTTAGAGACCGTAAGGCTCTCATACCATATAGAGATTTGTAGAAGTGATATCTTATTACATTGAAAGGATCGGTATTTATACAAGGGATAGGAGCTAGAGTATCACATTACAATGAATGCTAATATATACGAATATCTATAATTACAACCTTAACTTACTCAATCATATCGTAAATCATATCATCAATCATTCATATGATTGATATCAAGATATCCTCAATAAGGAATACTGCAACACGAACACAAGCGACCATGAAAATTGTTGATCAGTGTAGTAACAACGGTTTAGACTTAGACGAGGAGGTTTTCAGGCGGCTTGATACAAACATTCAGGGATATGCTCGTGTCGTGGACATTTAATTGTTAACTACGAGTTTGTCAAGTTCATCCAATCAACACCTTGCCATCTCAATATTTATCATCTCACATGAATTTTAAGATAACATAAGTCTTAGTAGTTCAATCTTTTACAATAAAGATAAATCTACAATTGTGTGTTTGAAATTTGTAAGTAATAAATGAATACAATATAAACTGGATAATTTGTAATGTCTCAACCGCTTTTGAAATCCATAAACTGTTTCAAGTAATAACTTTTTATTTGTTGTAACAAAATTTCCATTTAGAAAATATATTAGGAATAAGGAGTTGGTCCATCCATGGTGGATTGGGAAAATTTCCTTTTTTTTTTTACACAAACGCGTTTCCTATCCCAAGTCGAAACAGGAGTCAGGAGTGAAACAACCGACTTAATTAATTAGGTCTTATAAATAGATTGGTATCGCACTCTATTATTGAACCATTACTACAATTGTTTCAGAAGAAAACTCAGAGATCGAAACAAAACCTAGATTTAAAGAGAGTGTTAATTACGTACCATGGATAGGATGATGAGAAAACCTCTGCGTGTAGACGAGTCTTCGTTGAAGCATGTCTCTTTTGTTGGCAGAGGAAGCTTTGGCTGTGTCTCTCTCCAACACGATTCTAACTTCCGACTCTACGCAAAGAAGTCATCTTCTTCGTTCAATCAAGTGAAGGATTTCGATAAAGAGGTTAGGATCATGCTTTGTTTCCGCAATCATCCACGCATCGTCCAAGCCTTAAGCTCTGCTGTTCACTTATCCGCCCCACCAGAACAAAGATGTCACATCTATACGGAGTATGCCTCCAAAGGCACTCTCTTCAATATGATCTCCCGGTTTCGTGGGACGCCGATGCCTGAGAATATGATCGGACGTGCCGCTTTTATGATCCTACAAGGACTCGACGCTCTTCACTCAAACGGCTACGTTCACTGCGACCTCAAGCCAGCCAACGTCCTCGTCTTCCCTTCCACCACTGTTGGAGAGCCATGGGATCTTAAGCTTGCTGATTTCGGTTTCTCTAAAGAGCCTTGTACGGATTCTAGGTCGTTGTTTCATGGTACGGAGCAGTACATGCCGCCAGAATCTCTTGGACCTGACGGAGAGATGGGATCGTCGACCGTTGATATATGGTCTCTAGGGTGTATGATTATTGAGATGTTTGGAGGTTGTCCATTGAATATGCCAGACTGTTACATGTGGAGGCTTCCAATACTTGTATCTCCCGTGGCAGACGACTTCTTGATGCGGTGCATGGCTTTGCAGCCGTCACGTAGGGCTACCGCGGCAGAGCTGTTGAGTCATCCATTTGTTGCGCAAAAAAACTGTACTGTTCCAATATTCACAGAGATGCCTCTGTATCCTTTCTCAAGGCTTCCTCCCTGCATAATGAACAAAGAGATGGAAGAATATGCTAGACTTGGAGTTGTGATTTGAAGACCTCAAACTTTTTTGATTAACGGTGGAGAGATGAGGCCTGAAGAGAAAGGAGATTCATGTGTCGGCGGCTAGCTGTTAAATTAGGGTTCGATAGTTTAATTTAGGTTCGGTTGAGTCTGGGCTTTTAACTGGTTGCCCCCATGGTTTTAGTTTTTCTACTTGTGAGAGTATGGGCATTGGTGTATACTTGGTTTTGGTCCCCCAATTTTAATAATATTATTATGAGAGTTTCTTATTTTTAGTATGAGCATTGGTGTCTATTTGTATTTGATCTCCCGAATAAATTAATAATATTTTCAAAATTTAGAAATTTTATTCAACTTAAAAAACAAAAACAGAAAACATAAAACATAAAAAGAAAAACAAACATTTTATTCAACTCATAGAAATTATAAAATTAATCTTCATTATCTTGAAGATATCCAAATTTAGTCCAAATATGCTCAATCAAATCATGTTTTAGTTGGTCATGGGCTTGTTTATCCCGAAGTCTTGTTTGACGAGTAATCGTAGTGCCGATATTTGAACCCACACCGGCGGCACCAACGGTATATGTTTGATCCACATGTTCTCCTTGTTGAAATTCAGAAACAATGTTTCGGTAACTGTATGCATGGCGTTCATCTTCGACAATCATATTATGGAGTATTATGCATGATCTTATAACATTTGCCATNGATAAAGAGGTTAGGATCATGCTTTGTTTCCGCAATCATCCACGCATCGTCCAAGCCTTAAGCTCTGCTGTTCACTTATCCGCCCCACCAGAACAAAGATGTCACATCTATACGGAGTATGCCTCCAAAGGCACTCTCTTCAATATGATCTCCCGGTTTCGTGGGACGCCGATGCCTGAGAATATGATCGGACGTGCCGCTTTTATGATCCTACAAGGACTCGACGCTCTTCACTCAAACGGCTACGTTCACTGCGACCTCAAGCCAGCCAACGTCCTCGTCTTCCCTTCCACCACTGTTGGAGAGCCATGGGATCTTAAGCTTGCTGATTTCGGTTTCTCTAAAGAGCCTTGTACGGATTCTAGGTCGTTGTTTCATGGTACGGAGCAGTACATGCCGCCAGAATCTCTTGGACCTGACGGAGAGATGGGATCGTCGACCGTTGATATATGGTCTCTAGGGTGTATGATTATTGAGATGTTTGGAGGTTGTCCATTGAATATGCCAGACTGTTACATGTGGAGGCTTCCAATACTTGTATCTCCCGTGGCAGACGACTTCTTGATGCGGTGCATGGCTTTGCAGCCGTCACGTAGGGCTACCGCGGCAGAGCTGTTGAGTCATCCATTTGTTGCGCAAAAAAACTGTACTGTTCCAATATTCACAGAGATGCCTCTGTATCCTTTCTCAAGGCTTCCTCCCTGCATAATGAACAAAGAGATGGAAGAATATGCTAGACTTGGAGTTGTGATTTGAAGACCTCAAACTTTTTTGATTAACGGTGGAGAGATGAGGCCTGAAGAGAAAGGAGATTCATGTGTCGGCGGCTAGCTGTTAAATTAGGGTTCGATAGTTTAATTTAGGTTCGGTTGAGTCTGGGCTTTTAACTGGTTGCCCCCATGGTTTTAGTTTTTCTACTTGTGAGAGTATGGGCATTGGTGTATACTTGGTTTTGGTCCCCCAATTTTAATAATATTATTATGAGAGTTTCTTATTTTTAGTATGAGCATTGGTGTCTATTTGTATTTGATCTCCCGAATAAATTAATAATATTTTCAAAATTTAGAAATTTTATTCAACTTAAAAAACAAAAACAGAAAACATAAAACATAAAAAGAAAAACAAACATTTTATTCAACTCATAGAAATTATAAAATTAATCTTCATTATCTTGAAGATATCCAAATTTAGTCCAAATATGCTCAATCAAATCATGTTTTAGTTGGTCATGGGCTTGTTTATCCCGAAGTCTTGTTTGACGAGTAATCGTAGTGCTGATATTTGAACTCACACCGGCGGCACCAACGGTATATGTTTGATCCACATGTTCTCCTTGTTGAAATTCAGAAACAATGTTTCGGTAACTGTATGCATGGCGTTCATCTTCGACAATCATATTATGGAGTATTATGCATGATCTTATAACATTTGCCATTTTGTATTTATCCCATAAACGAGATGGATTTTTAATAACGGCGAATCTAGCTTGCAAGACTCCAAATGCACGCTCAACATCTTTCCGCACAGCTTCTTGTTTTTTAGAAAAAAGAGATTTTTTCATACCTTGTGGAAGTCGGATAGATTGAATAAAAGTGGCCCAATTTGGATAAATCCCATCAGTGAGATAGTACGCCAAATTGTACTCCCTTCCGTTGACAACGTAGTTGACTTCCGGAGCTTGACCGGTTATTATGTCATCAAAAACATTAGATCGATCAAGAATATTAAGATCGTTCATAGTACCTGGAGCTCCAAAAAAGGCATGCCATATCCAGAGGTCATACGAAGCTACCGCTTCCAACACGATTGTAGGTTTTCCGGTTGACCGTGAATACATGCCTTTCCAAGCAGTGGGACAATTCTTCCACCCCCAATGCATACAGTCAATGCTCCCAATCATCCCGGGAAATCCACGCTGTTCATTCTGATAGAGTAGTCTTTCTAGGTCCTCCGGCGTTGGACGTCTTAGGTATTCATCTCCAAACACTTGGATGATGCCGGCGGTAAACTTGTGCATACATTTCCGAGCTGTTGAAGCACCAATTTGTACATACTCGTCAACACTGTCAGACAAACTACCATATGCCAATTGACGAATTGCTGCAGTACATTTTTGTATAGGTGATAGACTAGCCTGTCCAGTTGCATCTTGGGTTTGGCGGAAATATTCGATTTTGGTAGAGAGACGTTCAACAATACGCATGAACAATGGCTTGTGCATGCGAAACCGTCGCCGGAATAAATATTCTGGAAATGTTGGAGTGTCACTGAAATAATCATTCCAAAGATTATTGTGGCCTTCTTCCCGGTTTCGCTCGATAAATATCCTCTGGTTTGGCTGGTTTCGTTCCGGAATAATATGCGAAGCATCATAAATATTTTCTAAATAAGCATCAAAATTATCACCATCATCTCCTTGGTAGTGATAATGAGCATCATCTGCTTGGTAGTGATAATGGTTTGAAGATGATCCCATTTAAAAAAAAATTATTGGAAAGAGTAAACTTGTGTTTAAGAGAAAGAGAGAGCTTGTATTGAGGATAAAAGATGAAATGACTTGTATTGAGAAAAGAATGAGATAGTGTGAATGTTTTTTGCCAAATTGATCTGGACGCATATATATAATGAAAGCCAAAATGATCTTCTATGTGCACCCCGTGATTGTATTTTTCTTTGGTGTTGCATTTTGCTCTGATTGAAATGTGTAACCCGTGACATTAAAAATAAATACTTCCAAGAAACAAGTACATCCTTTACGTGTTTAACAGGTACATAATGCCAAGAATCAAAACCCGTGAGTTATACAACTTTTACAAGTATATAATGCCAATAATCAGAACTCATGAGCCTCAACATACTCACTCTTTTATAACCCAAGTCATTACAAAACAAGAAATAAGATTAGCTCTTACACATCCGAGTAGTTACATAACACACATCCGAGTTATTACATGAACAACATACCAAGAAGACATAACACAATAGCCATTACACCAACAACCAGGACATCAGTTACATTTCTAAACCTATTCTCTTTACGTAGCTCAGAAAAAGCATTTTCTAACATAACCAGCTTCTGTTCTATGGCATAACTCTGATCCCTAACATGATTGATATATGATTCATAGTCATTGAATAAGGTTAAATAATCTACCTTCTGTGACAAACACATATTTAATATCAGAAATACTGAGACACTATCTTGTTCATAATAATTTCTTCACTCGCATTCAAGGGTTCTTTTTTGGCTAAGAGAGTGTCTAGAATGGCCAGCTTTTGTAGTTTCTCCTTTTCAGCCAATTCCTCTTTCTTGACATCCTACATGCTCTTATACTCAGCAAGACTCTTCGTGTTTGTGGACTGAGCATTATTTCTTTTTGCCTTTGCAGCTTTGACCCCTTCTGGCCTATTCTCACAGTCCTCAACATTGCAGTTTGATGATTGTGAACCTTCGGCAGCTGGTTTCCTCTTTGTTGCAGGCTGAGATAGAGACGTGTTAATAGCATTAAGGCTTAGCCATTTCTGCTCATTCTTTAACAGACACCAACAATGTTCAAGGTTAAACCTCTTCTTATGCTCAGCGAAGTAGATTTCATGTGCATTCTTTAGGATATCAATTTCCGAATGACCAGAACTGTTCAGTCTCTCTGCAGCTGCCATTGCCGCACAAAACTTGTTAGTTTGGTCATTTATCTTGTGCCAACGCTGCTTGTAATGTGTCACCAGCATCTGTTCACCACTATTTCTAGCATGAGGAGTGTCAGCATAGTACCGGCTAATCCTCGTCCAGAAGCTTCCTCCCTTTTGTTGATTAGACACAATGGCATCCTTTGAAGTGTTGAGCCATGCAGAGATCAGGACTTCATCATCAGCAGGTGCCCATGTCTTTCTCTACTTGCGCTCCACTGGTGTATCTTGAGAAAGAGGTGGCGCCTCAGAAGGTTGTGAGCTGAAAGGAGGCATTTGTGAGCTGTTCTGTCTAGAAGGTTGATAACTTTCAAAACAAAAGTTTTCATCTCTACCAACGGATTCTTGACTGTTAAGCAAGTTTAAGTAAGAAGAAGACTGATAATATGGATTCGTAGAATCCATATGAAAATACTTAGAGAATGAGTATATAGTAGAAGGGATTAGCTAAGAGAATGAGTATGGAATAGAAGGGATTAGCTAAGAGAATGAGTATAGAATAGAAGGGATTAGCTAAGAGAATGAGTATAGAAAATACTTAGAGAATGAGAGAGATTTATAATGGAAATAGAAAGAAGATGGTTGGGGTTTAATAGGTAAAAATGTAACTTGCAATAAGTTACAAAACATAATGAGCTAACAACCACAGTCTAATCACAATTTATGACAAGTACAATTCAAAAACAGCTATGAAGTACTCGTTAATGGCTCATTCAATTTAAAGATGACAAAAACGGATATGAAGAAGAAAGATATGAAGTTACTATCTACACGGTTGGTGTCTTTACTTACAAGTACATAGTACATCCTTAGTCACAATTCAATTTATGTAACTAATACGCATGAACAATGAACAAACCATACAAAAATGTCACCCAACAAGAAATCATAATCAAGAATCAAGCATATCAATTAACCAGACTATCTAACTACAGATTACTAGTCTCTTGCCCTAAACATTACACAGCTAGTTTGTATGAGTTACTACCATATCTTAATCTGAGGTAAAGGGATTCAACTTTTATGAGTTACAACTACTTTTGTTAAGTTACTACCAGAGAATAACCTTTTGCTAAATCGATAATCCTACACAAAAAGCTATGAACTAGCTATACACAGAGACTAACCCTGAAGCAAATCATATATATCTCAAATTGGAGGAAGAAGATATACCTTAAATTTCGCACAATTGAACCGCCGGACAAGCTTCGGGAGACACAGAAGTTGGAGATCGTCTTGCAATTGGTGGTCCTTCGTCGCCGTCGAGATGGAAGGGAGGATTCAAAAACTTCCTCTCGAGATTTCGTCCGGTCTTAACCCTACCCAAAAACGCCAGACAAGCTACGGAGGACACATAATTTGGAGATAGGCGTGAAATCGGTGGAAAAGAGGAAGAAATCCACGAGAGAATTTCGTCGCCGTCGCCGTCGAGATGGAAGGGAGAATTTGAAAAGCCCTCTCGAGATTTCGTCCGTGTTAACCCAAACCCAAAGACGCCGGACAAGCTACAGGAGACACAGAAGGTGGAGATAGGCTTGAAATCGGTGAAATCGGTGGAACAGAGGAAGACATCCACGAGGGAATTTCGTCGCCGTCGAGATAGAAGAGAGAACTCGAAAATTAATCTATCCGGATTTCGTCGATTGTTAACCCTACCCATAGACCAAGGCCAATCACAACCTTCCATGTCTCCAAGTACACGATAGAAAAACGTTGCGTTTTAAGAATCGTTTTTTAGGTATTTGACTTTATTTTTTATTTTTTTTTTTTAAACAAAAATCGGGGAACAGTTGAAAATAACGCCGATGCACATGCTTTGAGTTTTTCTTTTCGTTTGCTGTGTCATTGTTGCTACTCAGCGGCCTACTCTTATTAAAGTTTAGGCAATAGGTTGGAGTCATTATAATATCCTTCATCGTTTGAATATAAAAAAAGTTATAGTTTTTAGTTAGATTTTACATAGTTACATGAACTTTTTTCATATTATATTTTGTTACTTTTTAACGTCATGTGTGGATCGATAAAACCGGTCCATAAAAAAAAAACACAATTTTGGCTTATTAATTAATGGTTTTTTTTTTCTCTTCTGAAAATTAAAAGATTCAAATTTTAAAGGAAAATCCTCTTAAAATACCACTAAAATTTGTCTAATTAAAAAAGATTATCATAACCCCCTTAAAAATATTTAACATGCTGAGTTAATTGGAATTCTACCAAAAAAAAAACATGCCGAGTTAATCCGTTTTGAAAGCCCTAATCTAATTAAATCTTTGATGTAGAAAACGCACCGTTTTGAGTTTTGACCTTTAGGCTATGAATGGCAATAAGTTTTTCATTGGTTTTTAGTTTTTAGATTTTGGTTTTTGGATTTTTGTTTTTAAATTTTTGGTTTTTGGTTTTTGCTGTATATTTAAAAATTAATAAATTAAAAAGTCAAAAATAAAAATTTACGCTGGAAAAAAAGGTTTTCCACAAAATCTCAAATTTATGGTTTTTAGTTTTTCTTTGAAATTTAGAAAAACCACTTAGAAACTAGTTTTCCTAATTTTTAGGGAATCCAATTTTTGAAAATGTTGAATGGTAAAGAAATAGATTTTCAAAAAATCAAAAACCAAAATCAACTTAAAAATTAAAAACTAGTTATCATTCAAGGCCTTATTCTTCTTTCTTCTTCGCTTCTGCATTTGTTTCTCGAAGCAAAAAAAAAAAAAAAAACTCCGACTTTCAAATTTGCCTGAAACGAGAACTCAGTGCTGTGGTCTATCTCTTTCACCTTGGCCTTATCAAAAGGTACACTTTTTAACTACCCAGCTTAGTTTTTAGGGTTCTTAGTAATCAATAATATTCAATTTTGGATCTTAGGGTTCCGTAATTTGAGATTCCTTCTCGATACATCTTGTAGCCTTGCGTTAGCTGATGATTAGAAATCCCAATTTGACAATTTCATATTCACTTAATTGTTTGATTTTGTTTATTCTACTCAAATCAGATTCCTTTTTGCTGTAAATTTTAAGGTTTTTGGTTATGGCGACGAAGAAAGTGATAGCTATATGTCAGTCAGGGGGAGAGTTTGTGACTAATAAAGATGGATCATTAGCTTATTCCGGTGGTGATGCTTATGCCATAGACATCGATCAAGACACTTCCATGAGTGATTTCAAATCCGAATTAGCTGAAAATTTCGGGTTTAGTTGGGAGACTATGACACTTAAGTACTTCCTCCCTGGAAACAAGAAAACTTTAATTACCATCTCTAAAGATAAAGATTTCAAACGCATGGTTAGCTTCTCAGCAGACGCAGCAAATGTCGAGATATTCGTTTTACCCGAAGAAGCTGATGCCAGGAACGTCTCCAACATGCCAGCTAGTCGGTGGGTGTTTCTTGTTTTCCACATCTTGTTTCTCTAACATTGTTTAAGTTTGGTAATGACTGATCTGTTTTTGGCAGATCAAGTAGGACGACTGCATCGGAAGCAGTGGTACCTGTAGCTTCTGCAGGAGATATAGTCGTGGGGGATGATGATATGATAACAGATGACTTTCAGATTGAAATAGGAATGATGCCTGAAGAAAGCAGTCCTTTGCCTGGAAATTTTGTTTTGACTGACGAGAAACAGCATATAAAAGCCGCGCAGCAGTGGGAAAACGCAATCACTGGTGTTGATCAAAGGTTCAACAGCTTTACAGAGTTCCGAGATGTGTTGCACAAGTACTCGATCGCTCATGGGTTTACTTACAAGTACAAGAAGAACGATAGTCATCGTGTCTCAGTCAAATGCAAGGCTCAAGGTTGTCCATGGCGTATCACTGCGTCGAGGCTTTCGACTACGCAGCTGATTTGCATCAAGAAAATGAATTCAAGGCACACGTGTGAGAGAGCGGTTGTGAAAGCTGGGTACCGTGCAACAAGAGGTTGGATTGGAAGTATTATCAAGGAGAAGTTGAAAGCCTTTCCGGATTACAAACCAAAGGATATTGCAGAGGATATAAAAAGAGAGTATGGGATTCAACTGAATTACTCACAGGCATGGAGAGCTAAAGAGATCGCTAGAGAGCAGCTTCAAGGTTCTTATAAAGAGGCGTATAGTCAACTTCCTTCTTTCTGCGAGAAGATCACGGAGACAAATCCTGGAAGTATCGCCACTTTCATGACAAAAGAAGATTCGAGCTTCCATCGCCTTTTCATATCGTTCTACGCATCAATATCTGGGTTTAGACAAGGTTGTCGCCCTCTCCTTTTCCTAGACAGCGCTGTCTTGAACTCTAAGTACCAAGGGGTTATGCTTGTTGCTACAGCTCCTGACGCAGAAGATGGAATATTTCCAGTAGCTTTTGCAGTTGTGGATTCTGAGACAGAAGAAAACTGGGTTTGGTTTTTGGAGAATCTCAAATTGGCATTGGCCGAGCCTCGGACAATCACATTTGTCGCAGATTTCCAAAACGGTCAGAAGAATGCATTGCCGCTGGTATTTGAAAAAGGACAGCATCATGCCTATTGTCTGCGTCACCTAGCCAAGAAATTAAATACGGACTTGCAGGCGCAGTTTTCTCATGAAGCAAGACGGTTTATGCTCAACGACTTCTATGCTGCAGCTTATGCTACACAACCCGAGGCATATTACCGTTCCTTGGAGAATATAAAAAATATTTCCCCTGATGCTTACACTTGGGTTATAGAAAGTGAACCATTCCATTGGGCAAATGCTTTGTTTGAAGGAGAGAGATATAACCACATGAACTCCACTTTTGGGCTAGATTTCTACAGCTGGGTTTCCGAAGCACATGAGTTGCCCATAACGCAAATGATAGACCAACTTAGAGCAAAGTTGATGCAATCGATATATACCCATCAGGTACAATCCAGGGAATGGGTTACAACCCTAACACCAACCAACGAGGAGAAGCTACAAAAAGAAATAGAACTTGCAAGGTCACTTCAGGTTTCAGCGCCTCACAATAGCTTATTCGAGGTTCATGGTGAATCCCTCAACTTAGTTGATATCAATCAGTGTGATTGCGACTGTAAGGTATGGAGAATTACTGGTTTACCATGTAGCCACGCAGTTGCAGTGATTGAATGTATCGGGAAAAGCCCTTATGATTACTGCTCCAGATACTTTACCTCAGACAGTTACCGTTCAACGTATGCTGAGTCCATTAACCCTGTCCCTAACACCACAATGACGATGATGATGGTGGAGGAACCGCCCGTTGAGGGGGTTGTTTCAGTTACTCCACCGCCCACAAGACGAACACCACCAGGGAGGCCAAAGAGTAAGCAGGTGGAACCACTAGACATGATCAAGCGTCAGCTCCAGTGTAGCAACTGCAAGGGTTTAGGACACAACAAGAAGACCTGCAAAGCTGTATCTTAAGTGTAGAGATAAGAGTTTTGTAAAGAAAGGAGACGGTTAGGACAAATTGTAGTAATAGTTATATTATAGAACTTTATATAGCTGATTTTGCCCAACTTTTTGGATTTAATTCTTGTTGGTTGAGTTTTTGGAGTGTGATCTTTTAAGGGTAAAGATCACAGTCAGGTTGAGACCAAAGCGAATTCCTAAATGGCATCAAACTTGATGGGAGATTTTACAGCAATTGTGCAAATACATTTTGTTGTATTGGATTCGATGGTTTCCCAATCTTATAACATTTTTTTGTATGCATATTTTAAGTCACATTTGAATTGCAAATCTGTATAAATCCGCCTCACTTGTTAGAAAATTCCATAGTTGCCAACAACACGTTTATTTGTATAATTCCAAAAATGATCAATGGTCATATGATATACTTAATGCACCCGCGAATGGGGCCTTTGCGCCTATAATGAATGCTAGAGACAGTAAGATATAAGTGTCACAGTAAAACTCTCTACCAAGAAATTGATTCCAACCAGTCGGAGGTAAACTCGTAGGCCACAAAGGTAACAGCACCAGCAGGAGCAGCTTTCACAGTCGATGGCACAATGCCTTTGTACAGACCATGCCAGCCCTCTGATATCATTATCTGTCTAAGACCGTCTAACATGTTTCTGTATGCACGTCGTTCCACTCGGGCACCATATCTTGGATGTCTCTGTAGACCTTCAATCTGCAACAAAAAGAGTCTTTCAAAATCTTTCTGACATTTCTATCATCTCATGTTTGAAGGCAACTCCAATTTCATCGCCATGGAGATCAACTGGGAAGTGCTTTTATTATCTACGGAATGTTTCACACAAATTTGAGTTTTCTTTCTAAAGCTACAGTGACAGATCAAGTGGAACTTAACCACCAAACAATAAGTAAACTCTCCAAGCACATACCATAGTGCAGCAAATATGATATCCTAGTCTGAGAAAGGTCCACAAGGATACACAAAAAACATGGAACCACGTGTACATGATAAGTCCTTGGGCTAGTTCATTGTAGGAGCATTGTAATTACCCTAGCTGGTTTGGGAGAATGAACTGAGGTTTTCATGATTTGTCTAGGGTTGAGGTAGAGTAGAGATTCTCTATATCAAGTCTCTATGATGTGTAGTGCTTAATGATGTGAAAATAAAGAGTTTACTAGATTTGAATCCTATCAGATTATCTTTTCAGAGAGTCCATTGGGTAAGATTAACTGACCTGGAATCGTTTTTTGACCACATCGAGAGGATGACAGACAAGCTTGGCGCTAGTGCCAGCCCCAAGCCCACAAACAAACAGCTGGAAGCTGGAAAGGTTGGTGTCCGTGTTGATCGGGTTTTTGGAGGCTAAAATATATCGATTCCAGTCCTGTTAAAAAAAAAATCAAATGACCTTGATTGTCGCCAGAAACAAAAAAAAAGGACAGAGTTTTTATATAAACATCACACATAAGAGATATATTGCTCTGCTCTTACCATCATCCAACGCTTAAACATATCATATGTGCCAAATTGCAGGCCGGCGTATGGCACAATCTCAACAAGAGTTGGTGTTAATCCATTATACAATCCTCTTATGCCTCGAGACTGAATAATATCGAAAAACGCAGACCTCATTGTTGGATA
>NC_025686.1:12825910-12895444 GCF_000633955.1 Camelina sativa
GGATGTCTCTGTAGACCTTCAATCTGCAACAAAAAGAGTCTTTCAAAATCTTTCTGACATTTCTATCATCTCATGTTTGAAGGCAACTCCAATTTCATCGCCATGGAGATCAACTGGGAAGTGCTTTTATTATCTACGGAATGTTTCACACAAATTTGAGTTTTCTTTCTAAAGCTACAGTGACAGATCAAGTGGAACTTAACCACCAAACAATAAGTAAACTCTCCAAGCACATACCATAGTGCAGCAAATATGATATCCTAGTCTGAGAAAGGTCCACAAGGATACACAAAAAACATGGAACCACGTGTACATGATAAGTCCTTGGGCTAGTTCATTGTAGGAGCATTGTAATTACCCTAGCTGGTTTGGGAGAATGAACTGAGGTTTTCATGATTTGTCTAGGGTTGAGGTAGAGTAGAGATTCTCTATATCAAGTCTCTATGATGTGTAGTGCTTAATGATGTGAAAATAAAGAGTTTACTAGATTTGAATCCTATCAGATTATCTTTTCAGAGAGTCCATTGGGTAAGATTAACTGACCTGGAATCGTTTTTTGACCACATCGAGAGGATGACAGACAAGCTTGGCGCTAGTGCCAGCCCCAAGCCCACAAACAAACAGCTGGAAGCTGGAAAGGTTGGTGTCCGTGTTGATCGGGTTTTTGGAGGCTAAAATATATCGATTCCAGTCCTGTTAAAAAAAAAATCAAATGACCTTGATTGTCGCCAGAAACAAAAAAAAAGGACAGAGTTTTTATATAAACATCACACATAAGAGATATATTGCTCTGCTCTTACCATCATCCAACGCTTAAACATATCATATGTGCCAAATTGCAGGCCGGCGTATGGCACAATCTCAACAAGAGTTGGTGTTAATCCATTATACAATCCTCTTATGCCTCGAGACTGAATAATATCGAAAAACGCAGACCTCATTGTTGGATACACCTGTAGACAGTCATCAATATGTCACTTAAACATGAATAAAAAAGAAAATCATGAAGCCCCTAAGGGCAAGAGATTTAAATTATTCTACAGGGTTTATCATGAGTCAAGTAATAAACCTTAGGCTCCCCTTGTGATGCCAATATTGTCCTAAGAAGATCAAAGGGATAAGATCCTAGTGTAGCAGCACATCCTGCTAACGCTCCACTGACGAAGGATAGATAAGGGCTCAGATGTATATGATCCTCTGCATTGCAAAAGAGTACAACCAGCTAATAAGTAAGATAATACATTGACATCTAAATGATAGGGGTCATCAACAAGAGCTTTTATAAGAAACACCCATTCAACATACACAATCTGAAGAATTAACCCTAAGTGAATTCTATTCCACAAGTGACAAGAAATGTTACCACTGAGATAGCCGTTGGGGGATTACAGCGAAAAAAGCACTAACAATCTACCAAGCACCCTATCAACAGAGACATCGATGTTACTCAGTAGACTCATTACCTGTTTTAGTAGAACCAGATGCAAAAGACTTCAACTTATGTAGTACTGTAAACTGAATTGAAGTATATGGCATGACCATGAGCAAAGCTGGCACATTACCCCGCCAAAACCCCTAAGAAAACAAGAATCAAACATCAGAACAGAGACCAAGACCTCATAAAAACCTAATGCCACAGACCTGAAACTACTAATAGACTATAAAGCCTAAACAACAATAAGATGTGGGTTTCAGGAAATGGAAATGTTGAAGAGACTGACCCGAAAGCCTTCTTCTCTAAAAATGTCTTTAGTTGCCTGTACCATTCCAGTATACTTAGATGCTCCAGACAAGTTTCCCCGGACCATACCCCATGAAGTCGTCGGTTCTAGTTGAACCTGCCATGACATAGAGAAGCTCCTTTCAACCAATCTTGAAAATATCATGAAGCATAACTCCATAGATTAAGCTAATAACTTCAAAACCTACAAATCTAAACAACGATCATTCTCATCTACAACCTCAATAACATATTCCTCAACTAAAGCAGAAAGAAAAGGAAAAAACTAACTTTAATCAGTAAAGAGAAATAGAAAAAGGGCAAACCTGAAATCTAATCTTAATGACATCAAGCGGAGAAGTAAAGGTACGAGAAATACCACCAGAGATAGCTCCGGCAGAAGCATCAATAAGGGCACGTTTAATCTGTCCAGGATCGTCCACCGTCGCCGCCGTAGGACTCATTTTTTTCTAGGGTTTTTCTCGTCTCTATAAGCTAAAAAATCATCAATCAAAAAAGTTTCCAAAAACCCTCTCATCAATATAATAAACCTCAAACAACAAAATAAGGAATGAGATATGAAATCACGATAACAATTAAAGACAAAACCGAATTTGGGAATTTTCAGAAATTTCTCTTACCAGATTAAGCGAGATACTAAAGGCTCGACATTTATGATTTTTTCCGGGGAAAAAAAAGTAAGAAAATTTGAGATGACCCTAAAACGTTTGCCGCGGATTAGAGAGAGCTCAGAGCTGGGTGGTGATTGAAAATGATTTTGACTTTAAAGAAAAAAAAAATTAAAAAAGCTGAGAGAGAGATTCTATCTCCGTCAACGTTCGTGTTCTCTGATATTTGTATTTGTACGCATACGCAAAATTAAAAAAGGCGTCTTCTTTACCAAAAAGATTTGCCCTTTTTAGGACTCTTGTCGGTTCGGTTTAATGAAATATCACTCACGAGGAAGGAGGTTTACCACCTAGGCTACAAGTCTACAACTACAACAAATCAATGTGAAATCTCCAATTTAGGGGGAAAACGGCCTATTCTCTCCCTCCCAAACTATGTTACTTTATCGACTGCATTCATGAAAGTTTCTGTTATGCCTAATCCCACATGAAATATAGTACAATTTGAATATCCCACATGAACTATAATAATCTAGTAAAGACCCACAAGTGAGACGGTGTTAGTGTGCCGTTAATGGGTGCTGACTAGGACAACACATAAGCCATAAACGGTGTCATTTTGCCCACAACAACTCGATTAAACACTGAATCAAAACGACACCGTTTGTCAATTGGAGGTTGTTATTCGATTTAGGGTTCTTCCTTCTAATTTTGAGTGGCCGATAGTGAGAGGAGAAGAGCAATTGAGTTATTGCAGAAGAGAGAATTTAAGGTATGTCTCTAAATGCTTACCTTTTAATTCTTGATTATAGATGTTTCAGAGAATTTGAGGTATGTATGTTTGGTTTCGACAGTGATTTGTAGCTGAAATGGGTGAGAGAGGAAGAGGAATTCCGAAGAAATGTAGATGTGGAGAGAATGCATGCTTGAGGACATAAAAAACTGTGAAAAACCCAGGGAGACTTTTTAATGCATGTTCATATGGAGATGAGGTTATGATTTTTAAGCTAGAAATTGTGTAGTTAAGCAACAAATTGTGAAATTGTCTAGTTAAGCAACATAAATAATTTATTCTTCATGTATATTGCAGAATACTCATGGTCACTTGTTCAAGTCGACTGATGAATCAATGGTTGAAGAAATAGAAGATACTAGATTTTAACCCGCGGGCTATTTTAAAAAATATTATTTAAATTATTCCAAATTTAGATTGTGTGTTATGGTGTTTTTTTTACTATTTCTATAATTTTTTTTATCAATTTTGTATTTTTGTGTTTATTTTAATATATTTTGGTTAATATTTAGATTATATAATTTTAGGTGGATTGTAATTTTTTGTGTTTGGTACCGGTTAGGTTGCCGCAACCTGTAAAAAAACTATATAATCATCTTTATGTAAACTCTAACCGGTTTCATATAAAATATTTTAAAAGACTAACCCGTAAAAATTGTAAATATCAGTGAACATGATGATTTACTGGTGTTATCATACCATATTTAAATATATATGATTGTAGATCATTCGATCCAAATTCGTCCCACCATAAAAATAGAGATTTTATTTTAACTAATAGTATTAAAAAAAAGATTGAATTTCTTTACCAAAATATTGAAAGAAAATGAACAATTAGGTTAACAGGTTTTAGAATGAAGAATCTAATTTTTCCATGGATTCATAATAATAATCTTAATTTAAAAACTAATGAGTCTACACTATAATTTTTCAAAAACAAAATTTGATTTAGAGGATTTGGACTGAAAAGGTACTTTATTTGTGGATTCATTATAATAAAATGAATTAAAAACTAATGAACTTACACTGTAATTTTCTTAATCATTGAACTGACCCAGACTTTTTTTTTTGATCCACCCATGTATACTTATATAATTCGTGATAAAACATGTAGAATCATATCTAAATAAAATGTTTGTTGCAATTTGACCTTTGATGAAACTTTTCATTGTAACAATTTTTATTGTAACTTACCTACTTGAGTCTAAACACAATTGGTACACGTCCACCTCTAAACTCAATTACAATATTGGAGTATAAATGTATAATTAAAAGTATACAAAAATTTGGGCTTTAGTAGACTTTTTTATCCAGTGATTCAGTGAAGGATCCCCAAACACTTCTTGTAAAACAAATAATTAAAGAACAAACGTATTAACGGTACATATCCTTGATATAAAGAATAAAAGAACCAAACCTGATGACCATGAGCTTCTCGAATACTACTCACATCCTGGAGACTCACAATAAAGAAATCAGGAAACTGTGAATTACTATTACAACGAAAAAAAATGTTATTAAGAGAACCTAGATCTTTGAGGGAAGAAGGTGGAAATAGAGCAGCCAAACAAAAGCCTCACTGAACACAACTCACCACATGTTATGCTACATTCAAAGTAAAATCCTCGGAAAAAATTACCACCCAGCTGGAAAAAATTACTACAACTTGAGATTGTGCATATCGTTATTCTATAAACATGGTATTTATAGAGTTCATCGGTGATGATAGTAATAGACTAATAGGTGTGATATGAAATCGCTAAAAAAGGTGGTGAGCAAGAAAAAGATCTTTGCAAATTATACATTACAAATAGAAAGGAAAATAGTTTCTATATTTTAATTTTTGTCGAGTGATGGATGTATAAATTAGTAAAAGAATATATAGATTTTAATTCGATTTTACTGTAAAATGTTAACATTTACTATTAAGTGTTAACACATTCTAATATTTAGTTTCCAAAGAAGATATTTAGAGAATTAAATGTTTGTCTTGGTGGTAAGGTTAAGTATTTGTTTGGAAATATGAATTTAATAGGGTACTAATTATGCATTAGATTTAAGAAATAGGCTACTGATCCGTTGTATCATTCAGATTTGGAGAGAATATAGTAATCGAAATTGAGAGATTTTGGTAATACAATTTAATAATTGTGGTCGATTTCTCTAATTGTCCTAATTGAGCTTTTAATTTTTAATTGTTTAGGGACCAACATTGCAAAATAGAAATTTAAATAAGTACAAATAAAAGGGTATAACCCAAAATGTACTTCAAAGTGTATATATAGATGATTCCGAGAATTGATGATCTTGAAGGAGCGTCACTGACCTGACAAAAAGGTTTACAAGTATACGAATCAGAGATGGAAACTCTTGCAATGGAGACTCGCACGTGTGAAGCTGTGGTCGGCGGCTTTGAGAAAGAGCTACGGGATTTTGAAAAAGAGATTCAAAGCTGCAAGATGGAATTGCGTGGGTTGAAGAACATTGTTGTGTGTGTTGTGTTTATGGTTCTTGTTTATGTGTTGTGTTGATGGTTCTTGTTGATGTGTTGATGTGTTTGTATTGATGGTTCTTGTTTATGTGTTTGTATTGTAATATGTATTTGAAACAATATTTAAGAAATGAGATGAGATGAGTTGACAAATTTTAACAAAACAAATCAGGTTCTTACAAAAGACCAATATTGCTTAAAAACAAACATCCGATGCATCAAAAACAAACATCCAAAACATCAAAAACAAACATCCAAAAGACCAATATTGCTTAAAGGTTCAGTCAATAACTTGGCTTTGAGTTGGTTGACTAGATCCGATGCACATCTCCTCTGTTCCATCCACTTTAGTCTTTTTAACTGCAGGTTCACTTTGCTTGCTGCTCCTTGTGTTATGCCCAACAACACCACATCTTCCACAATGCATGATTCTCTTTTCTCTAGTAACTTTGAGCTCCTTTCCCTTGCTTTTCTTTTTCTGTGGTGACTCATTTCTCTCCTTGATTCTTTTAGGGACTTTCTTTCTACCTTGTGTTTCCGGTTTTGGTGGTAGCATAATTTCAGTTTCACCGGACCTCCTCCAGAAGTTTGATCCTCTAACCGCATCTATATATGCATTGTACTCATTCCTCCACCTAGAATTCAGATACCAAGATGATATATAGTCCTCTTGATTCAGTTTTTTGACTGATATTACCTTCAACACATGACAACAAGGAATGCCTGACATCTCCCACTTCTGACATGTACAAGAATGCAAGCCCATGTGAACCTTATATGTTGATTTCTTCTCTTGAACCTCATACTCACCTGGACCAGCACGAAAGGCAGTACAGTTTAGGATTTTCTTCTGCTCTAAATTTACCTTCTCCATCGCTTTTATGCTATATTTGCCTTTGGGTCTTTGTGCCTTCTTCCTTCTAATATCTGTGCGCACCATTGCCCTTCTCCTAATAGTTTCAAGCATTTCCACCAACGAAAACTCTCTTGTAACATTAATGGCATTGTTAAATGACTCATTGATGTTGTTACTTACATCAACACAGGAGGCTGTTGGGTTAAAAAAGGCAAGACTGCAGTTTTTTGGATTCTTCTGCATTACTGACTCATAGACACCCATGTCATACATCTTCAGCTTCTCCAACCGTCTGGTATATTGTGCACTGTTGTAACTCTTGGCAATTTTCCAGAATATGTGTCTTGCGCACATACGATGCTCAACCTGTGGCAATAGCTGAGAAACAGCATTCAATAAACCCTGCAACCATCAAACATTTGAATTATTACCTCGTTTTGAAATAATCATAATCATTGCAGCTAGCTATAAGAAATACTTACCTTTTGTCTATCTGAAATGATAGTAAAACCAGAACCATCTCTCATATTCAAATCAGTTTGCAGCTTGCTAAGGACCACAACCAATTGTCTTCATTCTCTTTGTCGACAATAGCCCATGCAAGGGGATACATCTGGTTGTTTGAATCTCTTCCAACTGCAGCCAACAACTGCCTTTTGTGTAGTACTTGAGAAAGCAACCATCAACGCCAAATATTGGTTGAGAATACCTACACCATGCTTTCTTAATCCTAGCAAAGCAAACATAGAATCTAAAGAAGATATCTAGACCACCTTCTGTCTCAAGTGTCTCTACCTCCACCGTTGACCCTTCATTTGAACTAGGAAAAATAAAGACAATTTAATAAAGAGTAACAATTATTAATGACATATCACAAAAACAATTATTAAAGAACATTGATCTTACTCTAATAGCTCAAGACGGTAATCTTTGAGTCTTGAGTATTGCTCATCATGCTCTTCTTGAACCATCTCCAATGCTCTTGCCTTTGCCTTCCTATATTGATCACTTGATGCAATCAAGTTCCAACATTTGTGGATTTCTTCTTGAATGCTTTTAGGCATAAGTTTTGGTTTCTTTCGGACATCATTCACAAACAGCCTAGCAATGACCTCTTGAGTGATTATCTTGCTATACCCAGTAACATTGCAGCTGTGATCATAATTAAAAGATTTTACCATCCACTTCTGCAATATAGTTTCATAAGAACAGTAAATCCGCCATGCACATGGTTCAGTCTCTTCTTCTCCAGGCCTCTCTCCTTCAGTTGCTTCTGGCCTCTCTCCTTCAGTTGTTTTTGGCCTCTCTCCTTCAGTTGTTTCTGGCCTCTCTCCTTCAGTTCCATCTTCATTTGGATTATCTTCTTTTTGTTCACATCCACTTGCACATCTAAGCTCTGATTTATCTTTAGTTTATCGCATATATTTTATATTTCTTCCTGTCTTCAACACATAGTCCACTATTGCTTTTTTGAATGCCTCTAAGCTGTCAAAGACTTGTCTAAACTTCAGATCACCACTACCTTTGACGTATGTAACATAATGTTCCTTCTCATCATCTTCCACCTGATTCCACTAGCGTTGCATACTCATCATACTCATCATCTACATCAACAAAGACAGCCACATTACTTTCCACTCTTATTTCTTCATCAAACTATTCATCTCCACCACCTCTTACTTCTTCATTGGCTTCGTTTCTGTTATCATTTTCAGGCTCAGCTTCATCACTATATGACTCCACAAAGATGTCAATCTGTTTGGTCCACAATGCCGCCAAACACATTTTCTTGAAATTTCCATCACCATTTTCCATTGGTTTGCGCTCCTCTTGTCCTTCAAAATGATACTTAAACCAAACTCTCTGGCCATACAAACTCACTGGAAGCTTATTCATCAAATGTGTAAACAACTCGCTGGGTTTTGCCTCTAAGTACCGAACACCACCACCATCATAGTAAATCTGTCGATGAGCCTTTACAAATTTCCCACTGTGAAAGCAAGCAAAAGTGATTGGGACCTCCTCAGAACCACTGCATCAAATGTCCACAAATCTGATGTTAGAATTCTTTCATTCACACATTTCGTTGAACACGTGGTGGACACTATATAATTTTACTATCTACTCATGTTAATCTTACTATCTACTCATGTTAATCTGACTATCTAAGACTATAAGAACAGTTCTATACAAAATCTATCAAACTCGCTTCCTCAATTGAACGGAAATTTATGAAATCTAAGATAATTTGAATTCGAGTTACCTCATTATCGAACATGAAAATGGAATCCACTGTTTTTGCTCCGACAGACCAAATAAACCCCACAAACCAAAGTGCTTTTCTCTCACGCTTTCTCTTCTCGTTTCACCTTAAATTCTCTCTTCTACAATAATTCAATTCCTATTCTCCTCTCACTATCGGCCACTCGAAATTAGAAGGAATAACCCTAAATCGACTAAACCCCCCCCCCCAATTGACAAACGGCGTCGTTTTGTTTCAGTGTTTAATCGAGTTGTTGTGGGCAAACGACGCCGTTTATCGCTTACGTGTCGTCCTAGTCAGCACCCATTAACGACACATTAACACCGTCTCATGATTTGTGGGTCTTTACCGAATTATTATAGTTCATGTGGGATATTCAAATTTTACTATAGTTCATATGGTATTAGGCACAAGAGAAACTTTCATGGATGCAGTCGATAAAGTAACATAGTTTGGAGGGGGAGGAGGGAATAAGCCGTTTTCCCCCAATTTAGGTCAAAACGATTTTATCATTAGTGTGTTAAAAATTGTAGCATGTTCAGTGAAAATGGTATATAATTTTAGTAGACCAAACTAATATCTATATTTATCCCCGAGTAGAAGAATATGGCATCCATCATCTCTTAATTATTATTTTTAAATGTATTTCAATTAATTTGTTAATAGAAAAATAAAAATAAGAAAATGCCTTTTGAACTTTCTCAATGGTATTCACAGGATCAAAATTAATAATTTTTTGTATTAAATTGATTATTTTTACTGAATACATACTCATAAAAAATTGAAATAGTGATTAGTCATCTTTTCAAAAACATGCAATAAACTTTATTTTAATTATGTTGAATTATTATATAATACATAAAACTAAATACGGACCCACGGTACACCCGTAGGAACATTTTTATTCTACTACTTTATTATATTATATTGTAGTGTTAGTATAATGCTATATTATAATGTTACATATATTAGTACTAACGTTATAATAGTATTATGGAATTATCATATAATGTATAAAATTTATAAAAATCTCGATTTTTCTGTATGTATTTGTCGTGATTGAATTTTGAAAAATAGATATATATTACTTGTCATGATTCGAATTTTGAAATATATATATATGTATATATATATATATATATATAATATATTACTAAAGTAATGGAGAAAATTTTTGGGTTCAAGTCCAGCTAAGAAATTTAGATAATGGTTAGAATTATATAACAAATAAGATTAAAATAAATTTGTATGTAATATTTGACTGGCAAACGGGCTGTGTGTTTGAATCCCTTCATCAATTTTACTAACTTTTAAAAATATTGATGGCCAAGTTATTATCTTTTCTTTAGGCAGCCCAAAACTTTGGAAAAACACTTCGATATAAGTGTTTTTGAGTTCAAACCTCTACTGAGACATGCATTGAATTAAAATACATGTCTCAAATCCATCAGGTCCTTCAGCTGGCTACCTTCCTTTTTTTTTTTGGTCAACTGATGTTATATTTGCATATTAGAAGTTTGTTACAACCTGTTCAGTTATAAGAGCAGATACTTATGCACCTGAACTCTACAAGGTTTTAAATTAGAGCCTATATCCCTTTTAGACTACGAGGGTCTATACAAAAAATGAGCTTCTAGATAAGAGCCAAACACAAAAAAAAAGTCAAAATCAAACAGAGGGAGGAGCTCTTTCATAGGAACACTTGATGAAGCTAGGCGGGGTGGTTTGAGGCAACATACGATTGTAACCTGCAGTCACCTCAGCTGGCTACCTTCCATCATGGTATTATTCTTTTATTGCCATAGAAAAAAAAATTAAAAAATGTTGACAAAAAACAATTCCTAGTAATGCCTTGTTTATGATCATTCAAGTCATCCTGATCTAATGAGTTTTCACTTTTTCTTTGTGGTTTAAGAGACATCTATTTTTGGTCATATGCTAGTTTTTTTGTTAGTGAATTTTTTTGTTAAGAAGACTCTAATCAGTTGCCAAAACTTATTTATTATGATATGAATACTAACCTTTTTTGTTAGTGTGCATACTGCATACTCAGTTACTCACTGTCGCCTTGATGTTTTAGCATGGGAGAGAGCTGATGCTATCGTTCTCCTTTTGTTATTTTGCTACTTTAAAAAACATTATACAAGTGTTCTGTATGTATGATTATAAAATATCAACTAGTGTGTTTACTTTACATACATATAAATTTTTTACCTATATATCCAATTCAAGACATGTCTTTTTCATGCAATCTTGATCAAATTTTCAAGTCATTGACCAATCAACCATAAAACTTAAGCTATTTCTTTTAACACTAATCCACACATATATATAGTTATTATACAAATTTACAAAAATAAATAAAAAGTAAGTTTCATATATTTACCAAGTTTCATTTCCAAAATTACTCATTTTGGTAACGTGGAACTGTAGTCGAATGATCTCACCAAATTTTTAGTTATGGTCGGTTAGTGTGAACGACTTAATTACAAGATTTTGTTTTTTATTATTAACATAGATACTTCCACATTTGGTACATCCACCATTCAAACACAAAAATATAGTAAAAATAAAAACACCAAAGGTTAGTTTTCCCTGCAAGAGACGGTACCACACCATGAGACACACATCAAACGACACATAACCCATTATGATCAGAAGCCCAAAGAATAGAAAACCAGAAAAATATGGCTACATATCCCTGACTTGGAACATGTTAAGGTTCTTGACGACGATGTCGTACATGTGCATCAACTTGAACCTGGAGAAATCAGTAGGGAGTGAGATGAGATGAACGGTAGATGCTTTTGCTAAACTAGGGTTTGCTCTGAATATTGTGTTGTGTTGTTATGTAAATGAAGAGATTACAAATATATATACACAAGTCTATAACATAAATAATGTAAATCTTCCATTATTCTATCTCTTTGTATCTTCTAGAACCTTGTCGTAAGGCCTAAGCCCATTATCACAATCCACCGCCTAATACTCCCCCTCAAGATGGGAAGTGAAAATCGTGAACACCCATCTTGCAAAGTAAATACTGAAATTGTTGACGTCCAAGGGCTTTGGTCAGGAAATCAGCCAACTGCTCCGTAGTACGAACATGTTTAGTAGACACAATACCCTCTTTAATGCCATCGCGAACAAAATGACAATCTTTTTCTATGTGTTCCGTTCATGAAACACGGGATTTGCTGCAATATAAAGAGCAGCTTTATTATCGCAATGAAGAGTAACCGGTTCTGGATGAGGAACCTGAAACAAGAGTAGTAACTCTTTCAGCCGTTTGATTTCCTGATACGTAAAAGCCACAGCTCTATACTCAGCTTCAGCGGAGGACATGGAGACCGTTTTCTGCTTCTTGGTTTTCCAACAAATAGGAGATGTTCCAAGTAAAACAATATAACCAGACAAAGAGCGACGTGTCTTTGGACATGAATCGTAGTCAGAATCACAATAGGCATCGAGATGAAGATCAGAATCCTTGCTGAACAAGATACCTTGCCTACAAGTTCCTTTTAAATACTTAACAACTCGAACAGCCGCTTCCCAATGACGTTTTCAAGGTTCTGCAAGAAACTGTGCTAAGAGGTGAACAACATAGCTGAGATCTGGACGAGTAAGCGCCAAGTAGACCAAACGTCCGACCAACCGGCGATACCGAGATGGATTAGAGTATAACTCGCCAGCATCTTTAGCGAGAGCGTGGTTTTGTTCCAGAGGAGTATCAATGGGTTGAGCACCAAGCAGTCCACATTCGGAGATGATATCCAACGTATATTTGCGTTGAGATACATATATGCCCTGTTTTCCTCTAGACACTTCAATCCCAAGAAAGAATTTCAGAGGACCTAAATCCTTCATAGGAAAACACTCACTCATATACTTCTTAAATGATGTTGTTAAGGCCACATCGTTACCGCCAACGATAAAATCATCCACATAAAATCATCTTACGAAATCTTGTGTAATACTACTGCTACTCTTTGATAAATGTCGACTCAGGACAAAGGTATATGAAGCCTTTCTTATATTTAGTATGTCACAGAAGAAAAATATGTACTCGTTCACTTGCTTTCTGAGGATTACGCTTCTTGTGTGACTGTCACTTTGATACCAAAAGTCTTTCTGCTTTTTTTTTAGATAAGAATGCCTCACGAGACAAGCGGGTGATGTCACTTTTGTTCTGAAGTTATTGTTCAAAATGGCTGCCTATACATATGTGACTATGATGAATGCTTTCTTTTTTTTTTTTTTTGACAATAACTATGATGAATGCTTCTCTCTTGCTTTTAGCAGACATTATTTCATTTCTAAACATATGCACTCACATAGTTGATGTCTTGTAGCCAACCCAGAGAGAAATTGCCAGTGAAACAATTTGACGATCCTCTGGTTCATTACCAAACGGGATCTCTTGAACTCGATATTATACAAATGAGCTTTGTCAAGCCAGTTTTTTTAATTTTCTTCTCAATCAACATGGTCATCATATTACAATCAACTCATTATCCGTTGATATACTCTTCTTTTTACATAACTAGGTGTTAGCTCTATTCTATTTTGAAAAAAATAATATAAATTAACATGTTATTATCTTTTTGTTTTTTCGGTGCACATCAAAATTTAAAGACTACATAGTATGAATTTAAATAAAGTAAAGAAATCAAATTTCCTTTTGATGATAATATATTTAGTGCAATTAAATCATTTGTATCTTACATGCCATATGCCATATATTTTTGTAGTTGTAGTCATATTTCAAAATCATTGTGATATATATTTTCATAAAATTTATTTTGTGGTGTTAGTTATGCATATTTTTTATTTATTTATGGTGATAGCTTAAAGAGATTTAAAATGTTTCAATTAAGAAAAATTCATAAAATAAACAGTAGGTTTGCAATGTCTCATACATATATAACTAAGTGAGTTTAACCATAGATTATTAGACTAATACATTTTCCATAAAAATAAAATAAGAAAAACAGCAACTACTTTATTAGGTTATTATCTTAAAGTCTTTAATTATGTCTGGACTTTGATTTATATGAAATGATAATATTTCATATAGGAAAAAAAAATTAAACTATATATCATATATTACATGTATATCCTATTCAAATAAACTAAACTTTTATTAAGTTAAAATATCATTGGTTAAATGAAAGAAAATAATGATATTTTAGAATTTATAAAATTATATAAGATTTGAAATATGAGGCGATGAGAGTTATAGTGAGATATGTGACTTTCTTTTAATAGATAATACATAAATCAATGTATCAAAAGTAAATATTTGAGAGTTACAAAACTGCAATTAAGTGCATACTAATATACTTTTAACATGTTCTATTATACTATTAAATTAAATTCATTGAGAACACTACTATGATATTATTATGGGAGTTACAAATAAACTTTTATACTTTTCCAACTCCTAAAATTAAAACCCATTTAATTTAAAAGTGAGTGTTGGTGAATCCATAATTTGATTCAAAAGTAGAATATGTTACACATTGATCGTTAAAAGGAATATGAACATCTAATTCTCAAATAAATTTGATTTTTTTGTTACAACCAACATATGTGAAGTTAAATAAATATGAATAGATTAGAAAGGCAAGAAATACAAAAGAAATATTTTATTTTTATATAAATAAAATAAAAATTGAAAACAATGTTAAATATATATAATAATTTCTTTTTTAAAATATAGAATCAAACTCTTACAACACATATGAGATATAACAATATTTGATATTGTTGGGAGAAGGGGAGTGAATGATTACTTATAGATGATAATCCAAATTAGATAATGGAGATGAATCTTTAAAAATAAAAACAGTGTAAAATATCTATATAATACTTTCTAAATTAAAATATAGAATCAAACTCTTACAACACAGATGAGATATAACAACATTTGATATTGGTGGGAGAAGAGAGAGTGATTACTTATCAAATGATAATCCATATTAGATAATGGTGATGAATCTTTAAAAATAAGAACAATGTAAAATCTATATCATGCAGTCTTTAAAATCATTAAATTTTTACAATGAAATTTTATTTGGTTTTTTGTAACCCATACAACAAAAATAAGAAATCAAAAACAAAAAGAAGAAAAATGATTTGAGGTATTTTGGAAGAGTATGAGAAAATGTGAAAATGAGAAAGTAAAAGAATGCTAATATGAGAGAATGAGAGAATGCTTATTTATATGATAAGAATTGATGAAAGTTATATTTAGAATTATGGGAGTTATAATTATAATTTATTGTGTTTGAATAAAATTGAGTGGTGGAATATGATTAATACATAATTTATTTTATTTCAGTTATAATTTTATTTTAATGTGTGAGTTATTGTATTGTGTTGATTGAATCTTAAATATTGTTTAAAGTACAAATAAAAAATAAAAAAGCATTAAATAAAAATTAACCAATAAAAAAAGAAGGAAAACTTACTTTTATATATATGATTTAAATGCACACGAAACGAAACTGAATTGTGTTATAGTCACTTTTATGGTGATTCAGGCCCATTAAGGACCATGTTCATAAGGCCCTTGAAGATCTGTGGAAGTTTCTCACGACCATAGCCATAGGCTTTGATTGAGATCAACGACGATTTCGTCTCGACTAATCTCGTAAATGTCGTCCCCAGAGAAGAAGAAGAGGAAAACGAAACGCTCGTTTACATGGTCACCGGAATCGACCCCGAATCCGTCACTTCCAGATGATTTGATAGTGAAAATTTTAGCCCGCGTCTCGAGATCGCATTACCCAAATCTCTCCTTAATCTCCAAAAGCTTCCGCTCAATCCTTTCTTCACGGGAGCTATACCAAACCCGAACCCTCTCAGGTCGAGCCGAGACTTTCCTCTATGTGTGCTTACGCTTCCCTGATGAAGCTAACCCCCGCTGGTTCACTCTCTACCGGAGACCTAATCAAACCCTGACTAAGAAGAAGAAGAAGAAGAAGAGAGAGGATTCAAGTGTTCATCTTTTGGCTCCAACCCAAATTCTCAACTCTCCTCATGTGGAATGGTTAAGTCTAATCGCTGTTGGTTCTAATCTTTACGCCATTACAGCATCCATCAAAGATTCTCTATGCTCTAACGTTTGGTACCTTGACTGCCGAACTCACACTTGGATTGAAGCTCCAAGAATGCGACTGGCTCACACCAACAGTGAACTTGATGGGAATGTGTATTTTGCAGGAAGCTCTGAAAGTCCACATTCTTTGAACTGTGTTGAAGTGTTCAACACAAAGACTCAAACTTGGAATCCCGTGCCGCCTGAAAATCGGATACTCAATTTCAGAAATATGCAAGGGAAGATTTACATAAACCTATTTGCAGAGTATCCTAGGAAAGCTGTGGCTTTAAAGCCAAAGGTTATGACATGGGAAGCGGCAGGTTTGGATACGGGTTTTGATCAGGGTTCTACTTCTATCTGTGTGATAGAGAACACAACCTATTGTTATGACCCTATTGGAAAGTTTAGATGGATGAAATTTAACTGTATGGAAGGAGATTGGAAAAGATTAGAGGGTTTACAAGGGCTTCCTAAGTTTGCTAAGTATAGTACTGTTAAATTAGCAGATTATGGTGGTAAGCTGGTTGTTTTGTGGGACAAGTATGTGCGTGTGCCTGCAAGTAAGTATGAGGAAAAGATGATTTGGTGTGCAGAGATTTCACTTGATATGCGCAACAGTGAAGAGATTTGGGGGAAGGTCGAGTGGTGCGATGCGGTTCTTAAAGTCCCTAAGTCTTATAAATTCGTGTGTGCCAAATCTGCTACTGTTTGACAGGTTTGAAAGTAATGAATCAACTTATTACCTCTTTCTTGTTTTTAGTTATGTCGTAAATGAAGGAATGATTTGTGGCTTTCGCGTAATGCAGTTGACATGTCTTAGCTTTCTTACTCATTATCTCATTCTTTACTCTAATTTTTGATGAATGACTCATGAGACTAGCGGGTAATGTCTTTTTGGTTCTGAATTGTTTGTGTCGCAAAATGTCTATATATATATGTGACTATCAAGATGAATGCTTTGTCTATGAAAATACTTTTGTTTGTGTAGTACAGTTCTCTTTACATTCACGAGAAGAACGAAAACAAGATACTTTTGTTTGTGTTGCATAGAAGAGTACAGTTCTCTTTGCATTTCACAAGAAGATCTAAAGCAAGATACACTCTTAGTGCTTGTTTGTCTATTGTACAGTCCACTGAGCTTTCTCATTTTTATAATAAATTATCAAATTGTATAACAAATAGCAGGGTTTCGGGGTTAATGGTGAGACTTTCTTTCATGTCTAGTAACCAACCAAGAAAGAAATTGCCATTGTATCAATTTGAGGATCCTCTGTTTTAGCCAACTTTCTTTTCTTCTCAGTCGAAGAAGTGTAATCTTCTTATTCAGTTAACTCATTATTCAACATCATGACTACACAAACTCAACCTTTGTTTAAGAAAGATTAAGCACCAAAACTATGGTTCTCACAACAACACAATACAAGTAAAAAAAAATAAACCTTCAAACCCAATTATATTTTTTGTTCATCTTTTTACAAGACCCTCTTATTGTCCCAGAGTCACCGACTTTATTGTACAAGAGTCACGGAAAAATGATTGCCAGCTACGTCAAGTATATCCCAACACATCGCCACACATACAAACAATATAAATGTTTTATTAACTACACGAACTATTGTCATTACATACAGACATGCATAAACAAACATGAGTTATGTGTACAACACCATAACCATCTAATTCTGATACTTTCTTTGCCGGAATCCGGTGTTGACCGGTATTGACCGGTGTTGACCGATATTGACCGGCGTTGACCAATTTTTTTTTTTCATAAACAACAAAAATCAACAAAATAATTACATAACTTTACTAAAAGATTATATAATAAAATTTTACTACGAAATAGTATAACATATATACATTTTCCTTTTGTAAATTCAAAAGTTAGTTTTAAATTTTATACCATATTATATTTATTATATATACAAAAAGGAAATGTATATTTGTTATGTACCATATTATATTTGTTATATACAAAAGGAAAATGTATATTTGTTATAATACTTTGTAGTAAAATTTTGTTATATACAAAAATTTCCTTTTATATAACAAATATAATATGATATATAACAAATGATGAGACATATAATTTTTTCTTAAAATCTTTTGGCTTAAAAATGTTCATAGACTTTTTATAATTGAGTCTAATTTGTTTTTTTTTTTGTCAAAGTATATTGCACCTTGCTATATATTTAACCTTTGATTTACCATTATTTTTATATACTTGTTATATAAAAATATTTAATAGCATGCTACATAATAAAATATAATAGGGTATACAAATGATATGTTATAAAATTAAAAACCAAATTTTGAATTTATAAAAGGAAAATGTATATTTCTTGTATTATTTTGTAGTAAAAATTTATTATATAATTTTTTAGTAAAGTTATGTAATTTTTTTAAACTTTTGTTTTTTTGTAAAAAAATAAATAAAATTTTTAATTTTTTGGTCAACACCGGTCAACATTGGTCAACGTCGGTCAATACCGGTCAACACCGGATTCCGGCAAACAAATTATCGGAATTAGATGGTTATAGTGTTGTATACATAACTCATGTTTGTTTATGCATGTCCTTATGTAATGACAATAGTTTATGTAGCTAATAAAACATTTATATTGTTTGTATGTGTGGCTATGTGTTGGCCAATACTTGGCCTCACTGGCAAACATTTTTCCCTAATCCTAATCCGACTTTAATAGGAGTAACCATATCCTAATCCGGTCACTAGTAGGAGTAAAAAACCCAAACCCCAACGAAAGAGAGGAATAGGAAGATGAATTCTTTCACAGAGGACATATGGTCAATCATACTAGCGCGATTACCGCTAACGAGCATCATAACTTCCAAACTGGTTTGCAAGCAGTGGAAATCAATCGTCGAGTCTTCATACTTCCGTAAGTCTCTGTACCAAAACTTGAACTCTTCTCCATGGTCGTTCCTTGTTTTGGATGATAAGACTGACGTCGGAGCTCACTACGGATGCGAAGGATCTACGGCTTCTTACATATTGTCTTTATTAACTGACAAGTTCGAGATTCAGAGAGAGAATTACAGATACGGCCTAGTCTACGCTTACACCGACGTTGGGTTGTTTCTGATCATTCCCGTGTCTACGAAACAATCTATCAGTATCATTCTAGTGTATGTGGCTAACCTAGTTTCACAGGATTGCGTGCAGCTCCCTTCTCATTACAAAGATTATGTCTACCTTTTGGGAATTGTCACACGAACTGAGAACGGCGTTGTTTTGGGTTACGAAGTTGTTTTTATAGAGAGATCTAGAATATCTAAATAATAATATCATTATATTGACTCTCATAATCATAATCTTTAGGTTACATAGAATTATATAGTATAAGAGTTTCCTAAAATATAATGATTGCAAATACATAAATATCTAAATAATAAATATAGAATATATTGTTATTAATCTTGTGATATTCTAGATCTCTCTATACTCCTTAGTAGTAGAATCCAAAGCAAGGTTCAAGTAAATCTTTCCTTCCATACTTCTGAATTCTAATATTCGCTTTTTAGGCGGCACGGATTACATGTTTGAGTTGAGTGGTAGTGTTGTACACTTCAACCCAATTCAAAGAATCTGGACTTTCGGAGCTTCCTGCTAGATACATATTCCCATCAAAATCACTATTGATGTGAGCCAGTCGCATTCTTGGAGCTTCAAGCCAAGTGTGAGTTCGACAGTCGAGGAACCAAAAGTTAGAGCATGGAGAATCTTCGATGGATGCTGTAATGGCGTAAAGATTAGAACCAACAGCGACAAGACTTGACCATCCCTCAGGAGGAGAGTTGAGAATCGGGGTTGGAGCCAAAAGATTAACACATGAATCCTCTTTCTTCGTCTTCTTCTTATTCTTAGTTAGGGTTTGATTAGGTTTCTTCCGGTAGACTGTAGAGAGTGAACCAGCGAGGGTTAGCTTCATCAGGGAAACGTAAGCACACATAGAGAAAAGTCTCGGTTCGACCTAAGAGGGTTCGGGTTTGGTAAAGCTCCGGTGAAGCAAGGATCGCTCGGAAGTTTTTGGAGACTAAGGAGATATTTGTGTAAAACGATCTCGAACTAAGATGCTCACTATCAAATCGTGTGGAAGTGATGGTTTCTCGAGATGCTCACTAAGAGTAAGCGACGGTTTCTTCGTTGTTGGCGACTTCCTCTTCCTCTTTAGGAACGACATGGTCGAGAGCTTATCGATACGAAATCGCCGGTGATGGTCGAGAGCTTATCAGTTTACATTTTTTTTTGTTTTAACTTCTTTTTAAAAAAAAAATTAGGCGACAAAAAAAAAAAACATCAAAATTATATATTTGAGGCCCATTAAAACTCAATGGAAAACAAATGAGTTGTTTAGTTAAGTCAAATCAAAACCCTAAATTTGTTCGTTGCAAGAAGGAGAAGAAGTAGATCATGAACAGCGAAATCGATTTCTTGATGATCTCTCCAACTTCGTCAAAACATAAGAAAAGGAAGACCCCAATTCCATCACTTCCCAATGATTTGCTATTGACTTGCTTCGCACGCCTATCAAGATTGTACTACCCGACTCTCTCTTTAGTCTCCAAAAGCTTTCAAACCCTCGTCGCTTCACCGGAGCTATACAAGACTCGGTCTTTGTTAAACCACAGAGAGAGTTGTCTCTACGTGTGCTTAAAGTTCCCTCCTGACTATGACCCACGTTGGTTCACTCTCTCCCGGAAACCTAATAAAACCCTAACCAAGAGGAAGACGACCAAGTCAAGTGGATACGTTTTAGTCCCAATCTCAATTCATAATTCACCTCCATCGAACCAACTTCTCTGCAACGGTCTTGTAGCGCTTGGTTCTAATATCTACGTTTTCAATGCGTCATCGTCTAGCGTCTCGATCCTGGATTGCCAGTTTCATACGTGGCATGAGGCTCCAAGCATGCTGATGAAGCGGAATTATCCTGCTGTTAATGTTGTTGATGGAAAGATATATGTAGCAGGAGGATTTGATGAAGAATTCGATTCAAAGTGGATGAAGGTCGATTCCTCAAACTGGATGGAGGTTTTCGATCCAAAAACTCAATCCTGGGAGCCTGTCAAGAGCCCTTCATCAAAGAGAATATATGGACGTATATACAAGAGCGCAGTGATTGGAGGAGAAATCTACATGTTGCATAAAGGTGTGTCTTACAATCCAAAACAAGATAGATGGGAAAATGTAAGAAAGTGGAGTTTGGAGTCAGCTAAAAGGTTTTTGCTATCCTATTGTGTGATAGATGACGTACTCTATAGTTATTATGAAGGTGGAATAAAATGGTACAGCTCTGAGATAGATAGGTGGATGAACTTGAAGGGCTTGGAAGGATTGCCTAAGTTTGCTAGTTATGGTTATATTAAGTTGGGGGATTATGGTGGAAAGATGGCGGTTTTTTGGGACAAGTATACGGCTTCTAATGGGTGCAAGAATACGACGTTTTGGTGTGCAGTGATTTCCCTTGAAAGGCTTAACACTCAGGAGATTTGGGGAAAGGTCGAGTGGTTTGATGCTATGCTTACAGTTCCTAAGTCTTATGAATATGTGGGTGCTCTTGCTGTTACTCTTTGATGCCAAAGAGAGACTTAAATGTGGTACTGAATCTTAAGTGATTTGTGGCTATATCATTTTAACTATTGGATGATTTTGTGTTGCGTTTTAACTGAATGCTATTGACATTTCGCTTGTTATACCTTTTAATCCCTGTTTCTATGAGACGTTGTTTTGGCTAGAATAGAAATAGTTCACAACTTTCATAGGAAAAACAAAAAGTAAAACAAGATACACGTACGTTTGATTGAAGAGTGTTTTGAAGTCTAGTGTAAAGAAAAAGTTGGCTTTTTCTTTGTCGTCAAGATTAAAAGAAGAAAAGGTAGGTGATCAAACAAAAAGACCTTTTACTTTTTTGTTTTTCTTTATTTTCAGTGAGTCTTTTGTTGTATAGAAAGTTCTGAACTTGTTCAAAGGTTTTTCGAAAGAGCATGCACTATTTCTCAAGGATTTCTCATGTATATATGAACGTAGTCTCTGTAACCAAAGCAAAGATGATGGGAGTCTAGAGGATAAGTTAAGTTTATATATGGAGGCTTAAAGAGCATGCAGAAATGTCAACTAGTATCTTAAATCTCCCCGGATTTCGTTAATCCCTGTTTCGATTATATTCTCTTGATAATAATAAACCCTTTTGATGCTAAAACACTCTGTCTTGGAGCAATAAGAACCAAAGTTTGCTATCTATTGACTTTTGCAATTGGGGAGTTTGTGCTCCACAAGTGATTTGGAACATAGCAGCAACAATGGCATTCTGGATTCCGTTACAAAATGCATCAAAAGATCACATTTTCCCTGTTTTGTTCTCCTAGAATGATTTGCATCTGATCCCAGCTCAATAACCGATATAAAATAATAAAAATGCATGCTTAGGACATTCTGTAAGTTTGATTGCTTAATTACCATAGAGTACATAATTAAAATGTTATATGAACGGAGAGAAACACTTTGAATTACAATGAGATGATTGATTGAGCTTCTGTTATTAGCAAAACTAGGCTCAGTCAAAATATCTCATTCTCAAGGAACATGAAAGCAAAAATGTTCATAACTTTATTCATACTTTCCGAAATAAATTAAACTTTGTAAACCCAGAGAAACATTAATCAAAGATCCACCTTTCTCAAGTGATCCGATCTAGGAAGAAATCTATATCACTTCATTTAGCTTTTTGTTATGGACATAAAAGTAACAGTTAGACACAGCAGAATAACCAAGAAATGTACTTATGAAGTTTATTCAATAATATAATTTGTCTTCTTTGTACAAAACTCCAAATAAATTTGTTTATTACAGTATTTTTAAAAAATTAGGCGACAAAAAAATAGGAGCAAAATTAATTACCAATTTGAGGCCCATCAACATTTCTATACCAAGCCCATTATCAAACTAATACTTTCACACGCCCAATCCAAGAAAGTGCGGTCGAGAATTATTAAAAAAATCCCTAAATCTGTATCCACTCAAAGCCGGCGAAGAGGTAGAAGAATCCGGCGATTTCTTCCCCAAAATGTCATCGTCGAAGGAGAAGAGGAAGTCGCCGCCGTCGGAATCGGCTCCAGATCCATCACTTCCCTATGATCTGCTATTAAGCTGCTTCGCACGCGTGTCGAGATTATACTACCCGACTCTCTCCGTAGTCTCCAAGAACTGTCGATCCCTCGTTGCGTCGCCAGAGCTTTACAAGACTCGATCTTTCTTGAACCGCACGGAGAGTTGTCTCTACGTTTGCTTAGATTTCCCTCCTGATCCTAACCCACGTTGGTTCACTCTCTACCGAAGACCTAATCAAACCCAGAAGACAGAGTACTCAAGTGGATATGTTTTGGTTCCGATCCCTATTCCCAATTCACCTCCTGTGGACTACAAGGTTCTCGTGACGGTTGGCTCTAATATCTATGCCATTGGCGGATCCGTTGAGAATGCACCTTCCTCTAGCGTCTCAATGTTAGACTGCAGGTCTCATACTTGGCACGAGGCTCCAAGCATGCGTATGGAGCGGTATAACCCAGCTGCTAATGTTGTTGATGGGAAGATTTATGTATCAGGAAGCTTAGAAGACTCAAATTCCTCCAATTGGATGGAGGTTTTCGATGTAAAGACTCAATCTTGGAAACCTGTGTTGAGCCCTCTTGATAAGAGATGTAGTAGTATATACACTAGTGCAGTGATTGAAGGAGAAATCTACTTGATTGGGGATAAGGTTGTGGCTTACAAGCCTGAAGGAGATAAATGGGGAGGAGATATAGGAGAGCATCAGAATATGGATTCAGGAGTGTTTTATCGTTGTTATTGTGTGATAGATAACATACTCTATTGTTATCGTCCTGGTGGAATCAGATGGTACGACTCAGAGAAAAGATTGTGGAGGCGTTTGAAGGGTTTGAAAGGATTGTCTACGGCTGCTAGTTGTTGTGTTAAGTTGGCGGATTATGGTGGAAAGATGGCGATTTTGTGGGACAAGTATTTACCTTCTGCTGGCTATAAGAGTCATACGATTTCTTGTGCGGTGGTTTCCTTTGGAAGATGCAGGAATCAGGATATTCGTGGAAAGGTCGAGTGGTTTGATGATATGCTTACAGTCCCTGGCTCTTACAATTTCGTGGGTGTTCTTGCTGCTACTCTTTGATGAATGGCCATACAAGACCGATGTAAAAGTAGGTGAATCTTTAGTGATTTGTGGGCATTATATATATGATTTTGTTGGATGGTTGTGTCTTTCGTTTCTTTAGCTGAATGATATTTAAATCTTTGATGGTTAGTTTATTTCGTGCTGCTTTAAGGCCTGTGAAACATCGTTTTGGTTGAATATTTTTAAAAGGCTTGATGATGAATGATTTTGCAGTTAAGAGTTTAACAAAACTAACAAACACCAATGTACACACATGAATAGGTAGAGAGAGGTTGAGACGCTCTATACTGCTTTTGTTTTGATATCTGAACAACTAGAGTAAACTAGTCACAAAACAAAAATGGCCGAGATCCTGGAAAGCTATATAGAGAAGAAGATGGAAGGTGTAGATGGCATTATATAATGCACCTTCACCGGTTGAAACACCAACTTGGCGGGACATCAAAGTGAGTAATATATATATACATTATACATCCTTATTGCCTCGGTCTTAAAAATAATGTATGTGATGGGACTAAAGAACAAAGAGGAAAACAAAAAATCGAGGAAATGTTGTTTTGGCTTATCTATAAAGGCTTACGAATGATCAAAAACGAGAGATTCTTTTGCAATTCTATCCGCCACTTCGTTTCCTTCACGAATGACAAACTCAAATTCAAGATGTTTTAGACTCGAAACCCAGTATATTCCTTTAAGCCAGAGCTAACAGTTTACAGGCTTCTCTTAACTAGCACTCGAACTCAGAGAATCACGATTTTTGTTCCTTGAAAAAAATTCATGCTTGCGCCATTGGACCATATATATACTTTTTAGTACAATAAAACCTTAATGTCAACGATTGTATTCATACAATAATACTTAATACTGTACATGTATAAATAAAACTTTGTAACCAAAAGAAACTACACTCCCTTAATCTAAGAAGAAAACCATGTGACTTTATTTAGTTTTGTCTTATGAACATGAAGTTAATAGCGAAAAAAGAGTATATGCGCAAAGTAACTACGAAACCAAAATGATTTAACAAACTAACTATGAGCTACAATGTTTTGTTAGAGACGTAATGATGCGCGATTACTGTAGTAACATTCTTTCTTTATTCTTCATCTCTCGTTTCTTTTGTTCCTATATTCCCTACCGCAGCGACTCCGACCAGAATTATTCCCCTCCCTTCTTACCGGATCTCTACCACTAATCTTTTCCTCCACCGAAATTATGCTGCTCTTTTACACCGAAATTCTACAACCAATCTCTCTCCCCCCTATAAGATCGGATCATTGGAGGGATTGGAGGGTTTAGATTCTTCCCATATGACCATTGGGCACAAATGCAAGTGGGAGAGCTCAAGACAAAGAAAGATCGCGCATGTGGCCTAAAGGGTTTAAACACTCTTATGACATGGTCAAATGTGCATATGATCTTGTATAGCATATTCATGTTGTATGTCTTTATATAGTTTGTATCTTGGTTACAAATCAAGTAAGAAATGATCATATACTCTCTCCAAACTCGCAACTCTCATACTTTACTCTTCACTCTCATTCTTTTAAAATTCTCGTGTTGATCATTCTCCACCGGTTTAGACCGTTTATTCTTCTTACACCCCGAATATCCTTCATCTCTCATATTCTTTTTCTCCTATTCCCTATTCCTCACGTTTCAACCAGCAACAACTCCAGAATTATACCACTCGTTCCTCACCGAAACATATAATATTTCGCGTCTTATGTATCATCAGACCTTGTCCACAAATCAAAACTGAATCAGTCAGCGGTAAAGCTACAAGCGTAACACACAAACTAGCCAAAAAAAAATAAAAAATAGACTACAATTAAATTAGCCTTCATTAACAAATAAACTAACCACCAAATTGTTCTTTTTAGTCCAATTTTTCATTATTTTGTTTTTCATTTTTTATCAAAAACCATGTCTCAAAATTATTTATTATTTTGAGGCCCATTACGATTCAACAAAATGATTCTGATCCACTACTTCTATTAAGAACTCTAATAACAAGATAAAGGATCGAGTTAAATTCCTTCCCAAATATATTACCCAAGTCGGAGACGACGACGACGACGACGAAGAAATTCAAAGGTTAGATCAACGACGATTTTTATCTCGATGACATCCGTAAAGAAGAAGACGAAGAAACAGTCTCCGGAATCACTTCCATATGATTTGCTCTTGACTTGCTTCGCACGCGTCCCTAGAATGTACTACCCGACTCTCTCCTTAGTCTCCAAGAGCTGTCGAACCCTCCTTGCTTCACCGGATCTTTACAAGACTCGTTCTTTGTTAAACCACAGGGAGATTTGTCTCTACGTGTGCTTAAAGTTCCCTTCTGACCCTAACCCACGTATGTTCACTCTCTGCCAAAAACCTAATCAAACCCTAACCAAGAAGAATAAGAAGTCAACTGCACATGTTTTAGTTCCGGCACCAGTTTCCAATCCACCTCCCTTGGACAATAAGGATGTGGTGGCTGTTGGCTCTAATATATATGCCATTGGCGGAACCATTGAGAATGCACCCTCGTCTAGCGTCTCAATCCTGGATTGCATGTCTCATACCTGGCACGAGGCTCCAAACATGCGGATGGAGGGGAATTACCCAGCTTTTAATGTCGTTGATGGCAAAATTTATGTAGCTGGAGGCTTGAAAGACTTCACTTCTTCAAATTGGATGGAGGTTTTCGATCCAATACTCAAACTTGGGAGCCTATCTCGAGACCTATAGATAAGAGATGTAGTCATATGTACGAGAGCTTAGTGTTTGAAGGAGATATCTACCTCTGTTTGGGGATAATACTGTGGCTTACAAGCCAAAATAAGATAAATGGATAGCGATTACAGAAGAGCATCGGAATTTTCTAACATGATCGTTTCTGCATTCTCTTTGCGTGATTGATAACGTCACGTATTGTTATTGTCGTCCAGGTGGAATCCTATGGTATGAATCTAAGCTAAGATGCTGGAATAATTTGAGGGGTCTTGAAGGTTTGCCTAATTTTGCTAATTATAGTACTGTTAGATTAGCGGATTGTGGTGGTAAGCTTGTTGTTTTGTGGGACAAGTATGTGCGTGCAAGTCGGTATAAGGAGAAGATGATTTGGTGTGCAGAGATTTCTCTAGAAATGCGCAACAGTGATGAGATTTGGGGGAAGGTCGAATGGTTCGACGCGGTTCTTACAGTCCCTAAGTTTTATAGATTCATGCGCGCTATCTCAGCTATTGTTTGACAGGTTAGAACGTAATGAACCTGGTTATATATATCGCTTTCTTTTTCTTAGTATGTCACTTATGAAGGAATGTTTTGCGTTTTTAGCGTAATGCAACTATCATCGCGCGCGTCTTTGCTTAAAAACATCTTCACTCACTTCACTTGCTTCTAGATGATATATAAGCTTATTTTGTGACTGTTACTTTGATAAACCCTCTGATCCCTAACTTTTTTTTTCTACTTCTTAATAAATGTTTCATTAGACTAGCTCGGTAATGTCTTTTTTTGGGCTGAATATATAGGTGTTGCAAAATGTCTATGAAATATACATTTGATTGTTTTTCTTTTTTTGTCTATTGTACATCCTTGAGCTAACTAGTAAAACGTTCGAATCCAGTTATCTGTTTTTTATCTTCTCAACTTCCACTTTTCATTAACCAAAATTTCTATTACAATTCTAGATCCATTAGGTTTTTCATCCAATTTTGCACAATAGAAAACAATTTAGGATCATAATTCAAAAAACAAAAAGATTCCTTTGCAATTCCATCCGCCACTTGGTTTCCTTCACGATTGACAAAAAGATTCCTTTGCAATTCCATCCGCCACTTGGTTTCCTTCACGATTGACAAACTCAAATTTAATCTCCTCAAATTGCTGGCTTATGAGCTCTATATCTTTGCAGTCACTTGCTTACTTTGTAGCTTGTCTCTTTGTTAAACTTATTGTTCCCGAACTCATTCTGCTACTGTTTTATGTATGTATGCCTCTTGAGACAACATGGTAAAGTAGTTTTTTGTTCTTGTTTGTTTTGAACAAACATTATTTTGCATCTAAACATCTACAATAAGCCAAAATGGCTGGATCAGATCCCGGTGATAAGAATTTGACATACTATTTGCAAGACTTCACTTGTGTGTTTTTTTTCTTTTTCTTTTAATATTTTTATTACCTTTTTGCGTGTCAGCATGTGGAAGAAAATTCTAAAATACTACTTGGTAAATTACTTTTGAATGTTCTGGTTGGTCTAAATAAGAATAAATGAATAGGAGAAAATAAAATAAGGAATTTAGTCAGTTTGATTACTTATTTATCGTAGAAGATATACATCATATGAATGATTCGTGTTGCAAATTCAAAAGGTTGGCCTATTCTTCTACAATACGTTTGAAACAACATTTTGGTTGTTTTAAGTTTTGCTAGGTCTATCGGAAGAAGAATTACAAAAAGAAAAATTACTTCAAGAGTGCCTGGTCATTTAGTAAAAATATTTTTGAAGTGCTTATTTATCAGTTATCACTATTAATTGTTTTTTTGTTGTATCTTTAAACTTTCAGTTTAGTAATAACTGAAAAATAATTTTAAGTTCTAAAACATATATAGAAATTGACATATATGTCTTCGAAGGTTAGAAAAAATCTTAACAAAATCAGAAATCGGGTATATTTGAAAACATATTTCTGAATAATTATTATATTTGATAACTTATAGGGTCAATAAAAAAAAAACTCAATTCTTGGTCATCGTATAGTTTTTAAAAATATTCTTGTTTAAAATAAAATATGTAAAAAGTGTTGATAAATATTTAGATACCTTGCAACCACATTTGTGACCACAGTTTTGCAAGTGTTACATAAGAACCTTGGTTTGTTTCCTTTGTTATTCAGACCATTCACTCCAGCATAGATATGACTAACTTTCTTATTGCAAGCACGACAACTAATATAATACAAAGCCCAATCTGTATCGATGACATAGACTGTGCAAAGAAGTCTAGTCTTTCCAATCTACATATACACAGGTTTTCTAGATTTGTACACATAATAATCATAGCACTAAACTTTATAAAATACATACCTCCACAGAGTTCTTCAGCTCTTCAATTGTTTTCCTCAGAAAATCAAGATAATCTTCATTTTTAACATGTATCATCTCCCATTTTGGTTGATTCTCATAGACTATGAGAGTTAGGCCATCAGATGGCAGTCTGTAAAACGTGAACAATGCACTCAACAAAAAACTTAAATCATGTTAACTTGATCCAGTGAGGTGGTAATTATAGAGAATGGTACGCTTGTTTGAGAACATCAACTTCAGGGAACAATGGTTGACATGACTTGAGTAACATCAAAAGAATTAGATAAAAATCTTAACACCTCTTTAAGTGAAAGATCTTTGTAAGCATTGGAATCATTCATCTTAATTAATTATAAATGAGTTATGATATAAAGATTTTTAACCTTGTAGGCTTTTATCATCACAAATCTGAGAACACATGCCATGATGCTTCCATCAGATTCTTGACAGGCTTTAAAAACCTGGTCGGCGAAGGAACCCCACAAGGTAGATGACATTCTCTCATCACTATGACATCAAATAAGTAGGTGTATTATACGACAAAACATGTATATATATATAATACAAAATTGTAAGAAACACTCATGTTTCATCTCTAAGCCCAAAGTCAATAACAAAGTGAATGGTGTGGCACTTGCAAAACTAAACCATGTCTTGTTGACATTGTAGCTTCTAACCAATTGCATTTTTTGTACCTTTATTTGCATTTAAATGAAATCGTAGATCACATATTCGATATTCGAGAAACATAACCACTAAGAGTGTTGACATTACAGTTGACTCCCTTACGACCAAACAAAAACAGAAGCCGAAATGACATATGTAACCCGAGGAAGTCTGCAATAGATTTCTTTATGGTTGATTTCAAATTGACGTCAAAACGAAGACATAAAAATATGTCTACGCCTTAATTATAGTTTAAATTTTAATTTTAAAAGTTATAAAAAATAATTTGATAAACTTATTGACCAAATAATAACCACATAGACTTCATGCATTGAAATAAAATAAATTTACATATAAACTAGTCAAATTAAGGGAGGAAAGGCTGATTAGGTTAAAATTATTTGATTTAGGGTTTGATTAAGTAGACTTCTCTGTAGACTATTGGTGGTTGACTTTGTAATGCCATCAACTATTAATATTATATTATTTTAATTTCACCGACAATTTAACCAAACCGTTAGCTGAACCTAACCGAAAGCGTACCGAGTCCTTGATTTTAACTTAACCGGATTCGGTAACCATATAAATACTTCTTTCTGTAAGTCAACCCTAGTTTGTATGTGCTATCTCTCTCTCTCCACAATTTCTCTCTCAAAAATTCCGATATTGTTGCTCTCGAAAATTCAGATTCTATCATCATCATTTATCGTCTTCGAAAAAGGACATCTCAGATAAGTATTCTCATCATTTATCGTCGGCTATTTGCTTTTGTAATGCTTTAGCTAATTTTGTTCGACAATATATATGTTCTCATAGTTTTTTGTTCATTTTGCACACAGATATGGGGTTACACAGCTACACTCAGCCATCTTCTAGTTCTTTGCAAGTATGGAGTGGAGGTCCACCCGAAGTAAACTTTCTTAGCCTGACAGTTGGAATTCCTGACAAATGTTTCTGCGAAAGGAAAACCGTTATGAAATGTTCCACCACAGCCTACAATCCTGGAAGGATTTTCTTTGGATACAATAACCATGAGGTTGTTAGATTGTATGATGGTTTATTCGTTTGGTATAATTATTATTTGAGTATAGATAATATTCTTCTGGTATATTTATTTCTATGGTATAGTGTAGGATGGAGAGGACCATATTATGAAATGGTGGGATGAGGCTATTATGCAAGAACTTCAAGCAATGAGAGGTGGACTTGCTGACCAAAGGGATTATATTACAGCCATCCAGGAAAATGATGATATGCTATGGGTTCAGCAGGAGCTAGACAAGGTGAAAGATCAGATGAAGGAATTACGTCTGTCATTTTGTCGTGTACGCGGGGTGGTCGAGAATGTCTTCATCGCCGGTATAATTTTAATTGTTGTATTAATCTCTTTTGCTTCGTAGATCTTTCAATTAAAATCTGTGAACCTCTCTTTATCGTGGCCGTTTGTTTGAATGGCGTATTTATGTCTGTAATCTGTGAACTTGCTTCAGTTTCTATAATATTTGGACGATATCGTTGACTTCATTAGTTGACTTCTCCCGTTTACGTTAAGAAGTCAGTCGACGAAGTCTACTCATCGTTAATGATTTATGACGCGACGGTTTGCGTTATTAATTATGTAACTGTTCATTATAACTGTTTCGTCTCGTATATATAAACCAGCCCTGGGCCTTTTGATTACTTTAAAACTGCAACCAAAAAAGTTATCAGTAAATCATCTCTTTAAAAAAAAAGAGTATGTAGTTCATCTTCACGACGGAGAATTGGTGATTGAAAGTCTTTCAGTACTTGTATCGGTCAATAGAAATCATCCACGCTTAATTGGAGACTGTTCACGGTTGGGTAATTGAAACTTTCTCTATATCACTTCACTTCATCATATAAGTGTATAATCAGCTATCATTCACGGTTGTGTAATTCTTAGAAAGTTTCTATATCATATCACTTCATACTTATAAGTGTAGAATCCTATATTCAATTACAACTTTTGTCCATGTACCATAGAAACTCGTTCATCATCGTTAACGATGTATTTGGTTGATTAGATATATTTGCAGTTTAAAGTACGTTTTAGTTTCCTCAGGAAGAAGTCTACTTGATAAGTCTTCAGTATAATAGTACAAAATCTTATTATATAAAGTTGGATTTTGAAAGTTAGTCATTAAGAAGATTTTGACATGTGTCAAGTTATCCATCTCAGATTTTGACATGTATAAAAGTTAATATTTAATTGGAGGCATTTGATTACCAAAAAAAATAAAAATAAAAATATTTTGTTTTAAAAATATTAATAATGTAAAAAAATAATTATAAAAAATTACAGAATTTATTTAAAAAATACAAAGTTTTTTCAAATGATTATAAAAAGATTATATACATATATATATATATATATATTTATAAAATTCGAAATTAAAATATTATTTACTTATTTATAATTTTAAGTTATTAATTCTACCAAAAAAGTAGAAAAAGCAATTAAGAAAAATATACAGTTAATTGTTAATTCTAAATTTTGAAAATACTCACTTCTATACAACTATAGACCGTCTCATATTTAAATAATTTATTCAAAGACACTGCTTTCAATTTTTTTTAATTGAGAAATCATTTTTTTAATGGGAAGGTAAATTCTTCTTATTTTTTTAAACCAAAATTTTCTCCTTTTTCAGTTGTAAATAGGTAAGATTAATATGTTAACCCAAAAAAAGATGAATATATGCGTCTTCTTTTCCTAATACTGTATTTTAAAATTTATTGTAGTATTTTTAGACTGTTTTATTTAATTTATATTTCATCTTTGTATTATTTGGGATATATATATATTACCGTACTTATAATTTTCTATTGTTTCTTAATTATGTCAAATTAAGTTCGTTCTAATTTCTCAATCTTGATTGGTTGGTTATAAACCTTTTTTTTTTTTTTTGCAAATATAATTGTTATCATTATTCATTCAATCCCAAAAGGAGATAACGAGTAGAAGCTCATCAACCTAATGGATGGATAAAATAGGCTAATCAAACACAAGCTTACAACAAACATAGATAGATAGATTGGAAAAACATAAATCGTTGTTGATAGATTCATAGGAGCTTAAAGACTGTGACACCCTGGTTTGCGGAAAGTTTTAAGAGAATTTATTTGGACACATATGTCACCAAAATGCACTTACTTTTTTGGTCAAAGGTCTTGAGAGAACTTCATGATGGGTGTCCTTGCTGGAACTGATTGTCGGAACTGTGCGAGTGAGGACAAAACACATGAAAATATCATTTGTTGATTTGTAGGGTCGGTAAACAAGATTTTAAAGCCTCCCAGACATAACAAACCGGCCATCGAATATGGATGGATCCACGGGCCGGGAATAGATGTCCACTTAGGAAGGTGGGCCCATGGACTGAGAGTGGACATATGCTCACTAAGCAATGTGGCGGTTGAGGAGTTACAGAGACAAAGACTACATCATGGTGTGTCAAAGACACTTTTACGAATACATCAGGAAATTTAACATTAGTTACTATCAAAAGATTTTGTAACGCTAGAAAAAGGTTTTTACTTTCATTGGTTGTCGGAGCAAGCCATTTTGAGATAGCAAAAAGACGTAAACATCTTCTCTCCACACTAGAGGAGGGCAGAGCGGAGATTCTCTCTATAGTGAAGAAGGTTGGACACAAGGTTATCTCCCCAAGGAAGGAAGGTGGAGGAGGTTGGACGTAAGGTTATCTCCCCAAGGGAGGAAGTCGGAGCCAAGGTTCTCTCCATAGTGGAAGAGGTTGGACGCATGGTTCTCTCCATATGGGATGAGGGTGGAGCCGAGGTTTTCTCCATGGTGGTCATACATTACTGTGATGATACATCATTAGTGTAATATATTTTTTATTCAAAATGTTTTTTGAGCCAACAATTTTAGTAATTAAAAAAATTATGCATAAGTGAAAATAAAATAGTTAGCTTAATGTGTTCATATAGACATTTTCTAGATGGTGATAAATAATAGATTTGTAACATAAAGTATATTTAGGTGTAAGAAAATACGCTTTTAATAGTAACATACTCAAAAGATTTGTAAATGGATATAAATCAGTGTACTTTTGTTAAATTTAATTTAATTTATAAAACTTTAAACCCGCACATCAGGCGGGTCCTCATCTAGTTAATTAGATTTGATGGATTTGCAGTTTAAAGTACGTTTTAGTTTCCCCATAAAGAAGTCTACTTGATAAGTCTTCAGCATAATAGTACAAAAATTATTTAGATTTGATGGATTTGCAGGTTAAAGTACGTTTTAGTTTCCTCAGAAAGAATTCTACTTGATAAGTCTTCAGCATAATAGTACAAAAATTAATTAGATTTGATGGATTTGCAGGTTAAAGTACGTTTTAGTTTCCCCAGAAAGAAGTCTACTTGATAAGTCTTCCGCATAATAGTACAAAAATTAATTTGATTTGATGGATTTGCATACGGTTCATTTTCCCGTGGAGAAGTCTGCCAGAGAAGCCGTCAACATAATCATTACAAGGTATATATTGATTTGACGTTAGTTGGCGATAATATTTATATATTTAATTTACCGATAAGCGGGAATTGGTTTACCGATAAACGGGATCTGGTTTTAATCGGTTTCTTTATAATTTTTTATAATTTTATGGTAATGTTTCTAATAAAACAGTTTGGTTTTATAAAATGGGGATTATTATATTTATTGTAATTTTATACAACTTAAAAACCGAGATAACATAGGATAGTTATCTCTAATTCTTCCTCATAAGGAACCATTACGCTTCTCTTCCGCTTATCTCTATCGCTTATCACTAACGGTTGATTTTTCCATTTTTTTGTTCATGTTATACCTAAATCTCTATCTTTCGGATTGTCAGTTTACTTACTTTGTTTAACTTATTTGTACCAGATCTCGACGAACTCTGTATTCTTCAACCCAGCCGCTTCATCTTCATCTTCGCCGCATCGTATTCGCCGTCGTTGTCCTCTTCGATTAAACTGAAGGTTGACTTCTGTTGCAATTCGATAGTAGCCTTCTTTTTCAATTTGATGCATAGACTAATTGGATTAGTCTTCTTCTTTCTTAATCTCTCGTTTTTTAATTTCCCGCCAAACCTAATCTTATCTTGCAGAATGGAGGAGGCGAGAAAACCAGAATTTCCTCGGAGGTTTTACACGAAAGGTGATGAGCCGCTTCCTCAAAAAAGCATCGGCTGTTACAACAACGATACGAAGCTGTTTGATGAACTGTACAAAGCTCTCGAGCCGGATGAATGGGATGAGATTTATCAATCTCGACTAAGTGTCTTGTTACAGTTCAACCGTCTCCAATTCGAATGGGCTTCCAGACTGGTTCACCATATGCTCAGCATACAGATAGTCTGCAACAAAAAGTACGAGATCTGGAGTCTGGTTTGATCTAACCCTTTACGATTTTTTTTGAATGAGTTTGAAGCCATCACTGGACTTAACTGTGAAGATGTCGAGTCGTTGGAGCAGCCACATGTTGAGGTTTCAGACGAGATGGAAGAGTTTTGGGAGAAGCTTGGAGTCAGCTTAGAAAGTGGTCCGAGTATTGAGCAACTGGTCGCAGCATGTAAGAACTCAAACAATTGGGATAGAATAGATCGTGTTAGGTTGGGTTATTTAGCCATCTACGTTGGGTTTATAGAAGCTAGGAAACCATCAACGCCCACCCGTCTAAATATGGCTAGGCTAGTCATGGATTTAGATGCATTTCTTGATTATCCCTGAGGAAGAGTTGCTTTCAAGAACCTGATTCAGTCTGTGAAGGAGAAGGACTTAAACAAGCAGAGTTACACCATAGACGGATTTGTCGAACCTCTGTAGATATGGGTGTACGAATCTATGCCTGACTTTGCCAAAGTAATTGGGGAACCGTTGCCGAACAATCCAAGTCCACCGTTGCTTGCATACCGCGGTTCTCGCGGTAGAAAATATGTCAAAGAGGGCATTCTAAAACAGGTACGCATCTCTGTGATTTGTCTATAGTTTATCTATGATCTTAGATGAGTCAGTAACCACTATTGTGTTAGATTTGAACTAGTATATTGTTTTATATAAATTGTAGACCAACTTCAAACACTTCAAAACCATTGGTGGCATGATTAGTCCTGTTTGGGAAGAGGATGAAGCAGATGACAAGATTGATAACATTTTGAGAGCATTCAATGGGGATTTTGGTCCATGGAAGTGGGGGAGAGGTTTGTGGGCGACGGTTGGTATTTATGAATCCAACAATCCAAAGGTTAAGACTGAAGAAAAGGGATCGAATAAGAGAGCCGGTTCATTTGGTGAACCAAGTGGGAAGAGGCACTGTCCAGGTCCTTCGACTGACTTGGACATCAACATTTTGGATTCTATTAGTCTAAAGATGAGCTCGGCATGTGGGGAGCAGCTCTAGACGATCAGATAAAGGAAGGTTTTAGCAGTTGCAATTTGTGGTTTGACATGTTGAATGAGAAGATTGAAAACCTGGCTTCGGATCTTACCAAAATGAAGGGAGATGTAACTGGTACAAAAGAGGCTGGTCCTTTATAAGAGGAACAGAAGGACTCTCAGGCAGCTAATGGTACGAAAGAGGCTGTCTCAAAGGAAAAGAAGGACTCTCAGGAGGATATGGTTAGTTCTGAACACTTGCAATTTCCTACTACGATCCCTCACAATCACAATACCAGGTACAAGGTGAAGAAAAAATAGACTTCCAAAAGTTGTCAACTTCGCAGACATAATAACAAGAGTTGTCTCCCTTATGTGAATTAGACTTCTATATCTGTGTTGTCTTTGTTTGTTTTATTTGAGACTTTTAAACATATGCTGCGACTTTAATATTATTTGTTTTCATAAATGATCATGTAACTTTTAAATCTTAATTTGCAGAACAAGCCAGGTCAATCTCAGACCCTGAAACCATCTCCATCTGTTATTCGTACGGATACTAAGGTGCCAAAGATAGTCAGCTCTGAATCATCTGACACTGAGTCAGACCCACCTATTTTTATTCGCACGGAAATCCCAATAGCTACCGACTTGACTGCTAGAGCCAAGAAACAAGAACCAAAGTAGGAAGCGGCTAGGATTGCGGCACATGGCAAGGCTGAAAGGCTTAAGAGGTTGGCGTCAAGTCAACGTTCTCCATTTGTTGGTGATAACACAACCAAGACTATCATGGGTGATAAGTCAGCCACGTCAGCGTACAATCCTTTTGATAAAGCTGACAAGGATTTGAAGAAGGTTTTGCTTGATTTCTTAAAGAAAGATCCGTAAGTCTACTAACTTTTATGGTTTGTTTCAAAAATTCTATTTTTCGAAACTCTAGTAACTTATATGTCCTTTAAATTCATCACACACAGGACGTACAAGAACAAGGTCCCAGAGAAATCTCGATGTTGTCTTTGGTGGTACGAACTGCAGACAAGAACAGTGTGGCTACGAGATTCGGCAAGTCTACTTGAAAACTTCTTATTCAAATATACTAGAAAACTTCGGATCAGTCTTCAATATTATATAACTTCGTTTTAAATCTTATCCAACACATGGATGCAGGGTTAAATCTATTGAGACATCAACAGACACAGTGTCCTGAGAGGTTTAAAACGAGTAGAGTGGCTTTCCTAGACGCCATGTTCACTCATCTGTGGACAATGAAGTACCTTGACTTTGTCAATTCTGCGGCAAATGATAATGGATCTGGGAAACTGTTGCCGGCCGGTGCCTTCAGCTACCATGCAGGGGAGTATCCACCGTATGGTCAGACTAACAAGCAATGGGGTCTGGAAGTGGACGACTTATACGCGCCTTTAAACGTGAAGTCGACGCACTGGGTTGCTTTGTGGATCTCGATTCCCATGAGACACATCGTCGTATGGGATAGCATCCCGAGTGTCACCACCGACGAAGAGCTTGCATCTGCCATCGAGCCTATTGCCGTGTTGGTTCCCTACGTGTTGCGGGAGTTAGCCAGCCTTGACATCAAGCAAATGTGGTCGTACGAGAAGTTCACTCATGAGCGGGTTATAAAGGGAGTGCCTCCGAATAGGAAGCCAGGTGACTGTGGTGTGTATACTTTGAAGTACATAGAATGTCATGCTCTTGGGATAACATTTCCTACTACTTTGTGCGACGCAAACATCACAAGGATAAGGGAGAAGATGGCTTGTGACTTATTTCACGAGATTGAATGCCTTGGACCAAATGAGGAGAACTACATGGACGAATTTGGGCTCTATGATCCTCCCCCAATCCGAGACTAACTATAAAATTTGTTTGAAAGACTTAAACTCTTGTTGTAATTATGTATGACACTTTAGGATGATGTTTGGTTTCTGTTAGGGGATCTTTATATTTTGTGGGTGGGATCCTACTGATGATGGGCGGGATCTTGATATTTTTTGGGGGATCCTCCTTTTAAAACTCTAATGTATAAGGATGATTGTTCTTGTTGTCTACTAGTTATATGTGGGATATTGGTAATTGTTGGCTGCACTCGTTACATATATCTTCAAACTTTAAGCTTAAAACAGGGTGAAAGAGTGTAGATNATACTTTTAAAAAAAGACAAGTAGCGTACAACGAAAACTTAGTAAACATAAGTAGCGTACAACGGAAGCTTAGTAGACATATGATTGACGTTAACCAAGAGACTTCTTCTGCAATCTACTTCATACACATCCCAAGACACATGGCCATGACAACAATAAACCCTATCGAAGACAAAACCAAGAATTGTCGAAGCATTTTTTTCCCTTTCATTGGCTGCCATAAAATCACATTCAAACTTCTTCTTGTCTTCCTCATATTTGTTAATCACCCCAGAGTTCACCAAACCGTTAACGACTTGTTCTTTCATTTCTTTTAAAGATTCTTTAAGTACCTTGATTTCTTCTCTCTGCCGACGGATCTCATCCCTCGCATCCAATAAGCTTCACCTTTGCCAACCACGTGATGGTTCTACGTCTGATCAATGGGAAAACCCATGAACAGTGCATCTGAAGAAATTTCTTCCTGGATTTGCATCTGTCCATGATTTCACAAGTATCTTCGATCTACCGCAGTAGTTGCAGATAGGACCAGTAATTTGTATTTGCGAATTTGTATTTGCGAATTTGTATCAGAAACTGACCCCAAAATTTTACTCATCATTCTCTAGCTGATGGTGCTTGGTTAAGAAGAGGAGTATCATAAAATGGTCTTACGAGTAAATGATAGTTAAGTACTAGTCTTTAATAATGTCGACTTGAACACGTGGGATAATCCCTAAAAATATTACAGAGACAAATTATTCCAAGGCATATTGCAGATGACTTCACGATGAAGTTAACTTCTACTCACCGTCTTCAGCAATCTGAACAAATAATTGTTAGTTTAACCGACGATCATATACAAAACGTTAAAAATGTATCAAGTGGGATTGGTACTTACACAATGAGGTCGAGCATTTCCAGGCTGTCTGCATTTTGAACAAGCATATTGATTATTAGACTTCCTCGGCTTGCTCCCCTTTTTACGTGACAGTTCTAGCCATGTTAGCCAACGAGACTTGTTTTGCTTACCAGGCTTCCGCTTCGATATGGGAGGTATACATCAGATATCTGGCCCAATTGGATCATGCTGGACATTGGGCATGATGTTTGCCGCGTACGACGCATAGACATAATCTTTTCTATAGTAAGCTTCGACTACGGTAGACATATGCCATCCGCTTGACTTGGCAGCCTTAATCGCATGTGAACATGGTATTTTCTCAACGTCAAACACTCCGCATGAACAAGATTTTGCTTCCAAGTCAACCAAACAGTCATGTTGCCCACCCCTAACGTAGAAACGCTAACCATTAATGCGCTCGACCGTCATCATATCTGCGTAATGCTCCCTTACGGCCAATAAGAACTCAACACCCCGGCTAAAAGTGGTTGTCAGACTAAGTACATCCTCTCGTCTTTTCCAATACCACCTACCTAACTTTTTTGTAACAAACTCAATGAGATATGTGATGGGATAACCTTTGGCTTTCTTTAGCATGGAGTTGATAGATTCTGCAATGTTGCTAGTATTGATCAAGAAGACATCAAGTGTGATCGGCCACGTCCGTACGATTATGTGATGGAGTGTCCGTACGGTGCGGTAAGGCCGAGCACCATTGATGTGAATAAAAGGCTAGTCTCAGCCTCTCAAGGCCCATGAAGAAAAGAAGGATCGAGAAGGGATCAAGGAGCCGTTGGAGATCACATGTTTCCTTAAGGGAAACCTTGAGCGGTCGCTATCACTCTAGGGATCAACCCTTCTCTCTCTTTATGTCGCTTTCTCTCTTGTAATGGGAATAACCCTAGTTTGTCTTTCTATTTAAGGCCTCTTGGCCGACATTGTATTAGACTATTCTAATGAGAATCTCTTTTCTACATTCTCTTTGTTCTTGATACTACTCAAACTATCTCTCTTTCACTCAAATCATTCATCTTATTCCACCTAAACTAACATGGTATCAGAGCATGTTCTTCGATCTATGAGTCTATAAACATTCTCTTCATTCTCTTTATCATTCTTCTTGATTCTACCCGGTATTCTACCTCACTATTCTACTCATCACTCTATTCGCTAGCACACTCTTATACTCTTCTCTCTTGCGCTATGGACACCGCGAAACCAATAGTTACTCCGGTGGTTCTCAAAGGCGCCAACTACCTCTTGTGGAAACGAACCACAAAGACTGCTCTTAGTGGCCGGGGACTCTGGATCCATGTGGAAACAGACCAACTCCCCAAGAAAGCCAACAAAGAAGACAGCAAAAAAGAAACGGAGGAAGACAAGGCGGCTGAACTCGAAATCAAATGGTTCCAAGAGGATCAGACCGTGCTTGCTATCCTCCAAAACTCGCTGGACGCTCCTATTTTAGAGGCCTACTCGTATTGTGAGACGGCTAAGGAGCTGTGGGACACGCTAGCCAATGTGTACGGAAACGTCACTAACCTAACTCGCGTGTTTGAAGTCAAGAAGGCCATCAACAGCCTTCATCAAGAAGACTTGGAGTTTACCAAGCACTTTGGGAAGTTTCGGTCATTGTGGGCCGAACTAGAGATGCTCCGGCCAAGCACCATAGATCCAGCGATTCTGAACGAGAGGAAGGAGCAAGACAAAGTCTTCGGCTTACTTCTCACCCTCAACCCTGCCTTCAACGACCTCATCAAGCACATACTCCGCGGTGACACGCTGCCCACTCTCGACAACATATGTGCTCAAGTTCAAAAGGAACAAGGCTCTCTCGGCCTCTTTAGTGGGAAAGGGGGAGCTGGTTACGGCGAACAAGGGGGTTTACAGGCCGGACGAGAGAAAAACCATGGTGTGTGACCACTGTAAGAAGAAAGGTCACGTGAGGGATAAGTGCTGGATACTTCACCCACATCTCAAGCCGGCTAAGTTCAAGGCCAACTTGTCACATGAAGGAACAAGCGGTCAAGCACCCGGACCGATGAGCCAAGGGGAGACGACGGCGATGGCTGCGTCCTATGGAGACTTTGTGCGCAAATCTGACTTGGAGGCTCTCATCAAGTCCATTGCCGCATTGAAAGAATCCGGTACCACATTCTTTGCCTCTAAACCTAGTAGAATGCTTGTCATTGACTCGGGGGCTTCTCACCATATGATTAGCAACCCGAGTCTACTAGACAATATAGAACCAGCTATAGGTAATGTGGTGATTGCTAATGGTGATCGGATTCCGGTAAAAGGTGTTGGTAATTTAAAACTGTTTGACCATAGTTCTAAAGCGTTTTACATGCCAACCTTCACCGCTAATCTTTTGTCAGTAAAGAAAACAACTAATGATTTAAATTGCTACACTATTTTTGGTCCTAATAGTGTTCATTTTCAGGATATTAAGACTGGAAAGATTCTTGGGGAAGGAAATGGAACCGGAGATCTTTATACCTTAGAGAAGACTTCACCAAGTTCCTTGAATTCAGTTTCACTTACCTCTTGTTTTGTGTCCAAGAATAATGATAATGATGCATTGTGGCATACTAGATTAGGTCACCCCCACTCGCGTACACTTGAGTTCTTATTGCCTAGTGTCTCTTTTAGTAGTTCTAAGTGTGAGTCTTGTATCCTTGGGAAACATTGTAGGACTGTTTTTCCTAAATCTTCTACCATTTATGAAAACTGCTTTGATTTGGTTCACTCTGATGTTTGGACATCACCATGCTTGTCTAGAGATAACAACAAGTATTTTGTGACTTTTATTGATGAAAAATCAAAGTATACTTGGATAACTTTGTTACCATCTAAAGATCGTGTGTTTGATGCTTTCATCAATTTCCAAAACTACATCACTAATCATTTCAATGCCAAGATCAAAGTGTTTAGGTCAGACAATGGAGGAGAATATACTAGCCACAAAATGAGAGACCACTTGGCCAAACATGGCATTCTACATCAAACGAGCTGCCCGTACACGCCACAGCAGAACGGTGTGGCCGAGAGGAAGAACCGGCACCTTATGGAAGTGGCCAGGTCCATGATGTTTCATATGAACGTGCCAAAACGATTTTGGGGAGATGCGGTCATGACCGCTTGCTATCTCATCAACCGAACGCCAACAAAAATCCTAAGCGATCTAACTCCCTTTGAAATTCTTAATAAAACTAGACCATCATTAGACCATTTACGCGTATTTGGCTGTGTGTGTTTTGTTTTGATTCCAGGAGAACAAAGGGGTAAATTAGATGCGAAGAGCACCAAAAGTATGTTTATTGGCTACTCGACCACACAAAGAGGCTATAAGTGCTGCGACCCGGCCAATGGCCGCATGTATGTGTCTAGAGATGTCAAGTTCCTAGAAGATCAAGGCTACTATGAGACAAGAGACTGGAATGACCTCAAGGACCTCTCTCACTCCACTACTGACCGGGCAACCAATCTCCGTTTCCTACTCAACCACCTTGGCGTTACTCAACCATGTTCCGGGGCTCCTCCCTCACCGATAACTACGAGTGACTCTCCGCAACAATCAGACCTGCTGGCGCAACCTGATTTGTCTCCTGAAGAACACGTTCCAGAATCTGAAAGGGTCATAACCGAAGACATTGTTCCGCATGCCTCACCTACATCATCTACTGCCGCACCGGTGCAAGAGGCGGTTCCTTCTACCGAGCCAAGTCAGCAGGCACCAGCTACCTCCCTTGTGCCACTTAGACGGAGTACACGTGTCCGGTCTCATCCATCTACATGGAAGGACAAGCGCGTGTACTACAATAACCAAGCGGTAGCCCATCCGATTCAGGCCGTTTGTTCGCTTGCCGTGTTACCACCTGACCATCCAGCCGTCCTTGGGGCCATCGACTCTAACTACATTCCTCAGACCTATGATGAGGCCAAAGATCATCAAGTGTGGCGCGATGCTGTATCCGACGAGACTGGAGCCATGGTTTGGAACCACACTTGGGACGAAGCCGACTTGCCCAAAGGAAAGAAAGCGGTCAGTTTGAAATGGGTCTTTACCATTAAGTACCTCAGCACTGGTGGCTCGCGGATTTACCCAAACATATGGGTCAGATTATACGGAAACCTTTGCCCCCGTTGCCAAGCTCCATACTGTTAGGGTGGTCCTCTCCGTGGCCACTAACTTGTCTTGGGATCTATGGCAAATGGATGTGAAGAATGCATTCCTTCAGGGGGAGCTTCAAGAAGAGGTCTATATGTACCCCCCACCAGGGCTAGAGGATATGGTTACACCCGGCAAAGTGCTCCGTCTCCGCAAGGCCATTTATGGCCTCAAGCAGTCTCCTTGCGCCTGGTACCACAAGTTGAGCTCTACTCTCAAAGATCAAGGCTTCAAACGTTGTGAATCCGACCACACGCTTTTTACTCGTCGCTCTCCCGGTGGTCTAGTAGTTGTGCTCATTTATGTCGATGATCTTATCATCACCGGTGATGATCAAGACGGCGTCCGAACCACCAAGGCCTTCCTTCATTCGGCGTTTGATATCAAAGATCTTGGTGAACTTCGCTACTTCCTTGGCATAGAAATCTATCGCTCTACGGACGGCCTCTTCCTCTCTCAACGAAAATACACCCTTGATCTATTGGCCGAGACTGGCCGCCTCGCGGCCAAACCAGTCTCGACTCCCCTAGAAGAGGACTACCAGGCCAAGCGAAAGGGGGAGAGCATTCGGGCCATGAAGGGACAACCGCGAGAACCTATGGATGAGCCATATGAGGATATTACTAGATACAGGCGACTTGTAGGGAAGCTCATATATCTCACGATCACTCGCCCCGACATTTGTTATGCGGTCAACCAAGCGAGCCAGTACATGAAGGCTCCCACTAAGTATCATTGGAGTATGGTAGAGAGGATCCTCAGCTATCTTAAGGGAAGCCCGGGTCAAGGTATATGGATGGGTAAGAACTCAAACACGGAGATTGTAGGCTATTGTGATGCTGATTATGCGGGAGACACCCTAGATAGGCGATCGACTACGGGGTATTGCACATTTGTTGGTGGGAACTTGGTCACATGGAAATCAAAGAAACAGAAGGTGGTCTCAAGCTCTAGTGCCAAAGCCGAGTATAGAGCAATGCGGAAGCTAACAAATGAACTAACTTGGCTGAAGGCACTCCTCAAGGACCTTGGGATTGACTCAAAGAAGCCGATCACCTTCCATTGTGACAATGAGGCTGCAATTCACATTGCCACCAACTCAGTGTTCCATGAGAGAACCAAACACATTGAGGTGGACTGCCACAAGGTGAGAGAGAAGATTGAGGAAGGGGTCATCTTACCATGTCACACTAGGAGTCAAGATCAATTAGCAGACATTTTCACCAAAGCTGCAAGTTCCAAGGTTTGTGAATTGATTCATAGCAGACTTGGACTTGTAGACATCACTCGCCCTTGATCGGCTCTCCTAATCCATGGACATCACACTCTTTTTCCCTTGACATAGTTTTATCCCATGAGGTTTTATATGTCAAGGTTTTTAATGAGGTGATGCTTCATGGGTTCCAAGTTTAGTCATTTCATTAGACTAAACTTGAGGGGGAGTATTGATCAAGAAGACATCCAGTGTGATCGGCCACGTCCGTACGATTATGTGATGGAGTGTCCGTACGGTGTGGTAAGGCCGAGCACCATTGATGTGAATAAAAGGCTAGTCTCAGCCTCTTAAGGCCCATGAAGAAAAGAAGGATCGAGAAGGGATCAAGGAGCCGTTGGAGATCACATGTTTCTTTAAGGGAAACCTTGAGCGGTCGCAATCACTCTAGGGATCAACCCTTCTCTCTCTTTATGTCGCTTTCTCTCTTGTAATGGAAATAACCCTAGTTTGTCTTTCTATTTAAGGCCTCTTGGCCGACATTGTATTAGACTATTCTAATGAGAATCTCTTTTCTACATTCTCTTTGTTCTTGATACTGCTCAAACTATCTCTCTTTCACTCAAATCATTCATCTTATTCCGCCTAAACTAACAGCTAGTCTTGATGTTGTATCTATCTCCTGGACAGTAAACCCAAGACCATAAAGCTGGATCTGTCTCATTCAAGTACGCTGCAAGGGCCGGATTTACGTTAGTAAGGGAAGCCATGTAGCGGTTGTATTTTCATGCGTATGCGCATATGCTGCCCCTTCACCAAGTACATCAGTTGCTTCTCATGGAAATTAGAAATTATGTTTTGTTGGAGATGGTATTATCATATCCCTCGTGTTGTCCATGGCATAACATTGCGACATCTTTAGCTATTGAACTGCACCAATCCAAAACTACTACCAGTGGATATTCATCCGAGATACACTCACTTAATTTGGTGAAAAACCAATCCCATGAAGCATCACACTCCGAGTCAACAATTCCAAAACCAACGGAAATATCTGAAAGTTACTATCCTGTGCGCAAGCGACTAGCATTACACCTTCATACTTTCCGGTGAGATCAACCACAATAACTCACCTCACGTAATTGAAACCACGGATTAAAGCATCGAAAGATAGGAAAAGGTACTTAAACCTATGCTCGTCATCAACAACAAGGTCAACGACACTTCCCGGGTTTGACTGCTCTATTTTTCTAAGACAATAAGGCAACTTCGCATATCCAGATTCGGCGTTTCCTCTCACATATTCCAAGGCATATTGTAAAGCCCTGTACAAAGTTGTGTAATCCAATGTGCCGAACATTGTCCTCATTGAATCTTTGATATGTTGTGGGACAACACCATCTACGATTCCTACTCGGTCTACAAAAAGCATCCCAATATATTTGGAGGTGCAACGCTTACGGTGAGCTACGCGGTCCACAATAGAACATGTATGCACGTTCAGATATTTGGTGACCCAGAAAGTGGTTGGTTCATTCTTCACAGTGGCCACGACCCTCCACATGCATCCTGGCACAGAGAATATTGCCACCAACCGAGACTTTGTGAACTTCTTAATTTTGAAAGAGAATTTTAACATAATAGCGGTCAAACGCACCTCTGTTATAACATCATGTTTGTATGGAAAGCATTGACCTACTTTCAGTTGGTCTATCCAAGGATTATTTAACTGTCCATGAATACCACCAACAAACGGTTTCCCTTCTTCAGCATCTACATCCAGGTGATCTCCATCTTCATCGTCATCTTCATCTTCAAATTTTTTGTACTCAGTGTAATCGAAATTCATGTCATCAACATCTTTCGGCTTCTCATTTGTAGTATCATGGAGAGCTTCTTCACATTCTTCTACACATTCATCAGCACCTGGATCAATATCGTCACCAAATTCATCTGTTGGCTCCCCATCGTCAATAGAACGAGAGTTGTTTATATCATTAACACATTCCTTAATCGGCTGTCCATCCATGCATCGCGTAGAGACGCAAAGGCGAACAACATTCCTACTACTAAAATCTATCAAGTTCTGAACTAATCTATCATTTGTGACATAGACAGGAGGGGTATCTTGGGGCAATTGCTGAAGCATCATCTCTGTTAAGGGATACGATAACTGAACCATCTCTGTTTCTTTGTCAATCAGATAATCTTCTACAGCCATTTCAAGAAGCTCAGCGTATGTACAACCGTGTCGTAAAAAAAACATTCTCCCACCTTTGCGTCCATCCATATCAAAATGCCAAGACCAATTTCTCGTCATCCATACTCCAAAAACAACAGATATTTGCGCCATTTACCTGAAAGAGTAAGCAGCAAGTCAAATACTCATTACATAGCTGACTATCCGTAGAAGTCTTAAATCAATAACCTAGATGCCTAATAAAACCAAAAACATGATTGATCCAAAAGTATAATATATTATCATGGAAAAAAATAGATAGAGGCAAGTACATAACCAATACAAAACAAATGAACTACAAAATCAAAAAGAAAAAATTTATAAATTTCAATTAAACACTATTTCAATTATACAGACTTCACAGATAACTCCAACATTTTGACGTCCTAAATTAGTCTAATTTAATGACCTAACTGCCTATGAAAACCAAAAACTTGATTTCTCCATATGTATTATATGGATTCATGTCAAAAACATACAGAGGCAAGTAAATAACGCATATCAAAGAATACAACAAGAAAATCTTAAAAATTATTCACCAATTTTTGCAATAATTTGGTTTTCAAATTCTGCTGACTCCATGTTGACGTCAAACAGGTAGATATAAAATAGACTATACGAGGATAACTTCAAATGAAGTCTATTTTTTGTGGTCTATTTTTGCAATTACAATTTAACAAAGCAGACAGCGAACGAAGTATACCAGATTCGGTTGACTTCTTTTGTGGTCTTCCTTTGTTAATTTTTTGATCAGTTTTGCAATTAAATATATAAAACTAGGTAGACTTCAATGGAAAGTTCAACTTGTTAACTTCAATTATAGTCTACTCTGGTTATTTCTGCAATTGACCAACTCATTGACTTTACAGTAGACTTCATCTATCCGTCAACATGAAAATGTAAACTTCGTCGTGGTTAGTTTTGCAATTGACCAAGTTTGACTTTCGCCAAGTAGACTACGTACGAAGTCTCCAGGAATGATGACTTCGTTTGCAGTCTGCCGTGATCATTTTTGGGGTTGAACAACATTTTTATTTTTTAACTAGTAGACTTCTTTTGCAGTCAACTAACTATTTTAATATTAATAATATTACAGTCAATGCTTAAATATTTTTGTCAACTCCAAAAATAGTCACTATAGAAGTCTACTCATTTATTATCAGAAGAAGACCTCGTCCAGCAGTCATAACTAAAAAGTCAAGAATTTGGTCAATTGCAAAAATACACCTTAGTAGACTGCAAACAAAGTATCCGTTGGAAATATTCTAATGCAGTCTAAACCATATTTTTTTGTTTTCAAATGAAATTAAGGATACTGAAATTTTAGTCTATAGGCTCGAAAGTCGATAAATTTTAAATTGCAAAACTGACCATATAGTAGACTTTACATGATATTATGACGGTTGGACTAACAAATGAAGTCTAATTTCGACAAAAAAACAAGGAAAATCACGAAATCTACCGGAAAATAACCTTATCGATGGTGGTTTCACAATGTCAAGCACCGAGGACGTCGTCTTTAGTCACCACTGAAGAAACACAGCGCCAATTTTCTTTGTTCACAAGATATAACAAGATTAACGAACTTTCAATTTTTCGATTAAAATGGAGAGGAGATGGAAGAAAATGAAGTTCTCATAGCATTGGGTGTTATTTAAGCTCACAAATCGGGTTTTTGAAGCATTAAGAGCTTCAAATTTAGTTGTTCATGGTTGTTGGAAAATTGATGGCGGTGGCACAACCGTAAATAAGAGAAGAAGATGAGGATATAGATGTAATAAACATTTTCGCAAGAAATTTAAATAAATCAGAAATAATGGCATTTGTGTGAATATAATGAATGGCAGAGGATTTAGTAGGGAGAAAGTGGCAAATGTTGGAGAGAGAAAAAGAGGGGTTTAGTCTTGCAATTGACTCAAGTTAGGGGTCCAATTTTGCAACCGTCTATTAGAATTAATAGTAGACAGAAGGTTTTTCAATCATTTATTCGTAAATTCATATAAGACTTAATTGGAAATTCTTATTAATTTTGAAATAGTAATAAAAATATAGATTTTGAAATAACATGATTTATCTAGAAATTTGAATTCTTTTATTATTCACTTTCAAATCCATTTAAATTATAATAAATCATTAAACTAATAACATAGTATTTTAACTAGTCTAAATAAATCATAGATATATTAACATATGATTTTGATGAGGGTTTTAAAATCAATTATTGAATAACAACACATAACTTTTGTTTGAATTTCCAAATCCATTAAATCCATAATCAAATAAATGTCTCTCAAGAAATACTGTACAAATTTATATGTCCAATTTTTTTCCATACTAAGTTTTGAACCCACGCTACGCGTGGGTTTATTTGATATATTTAGATAAATATTTTATATGATTGATGACGGTAATAAAATATTATCTCATAAAAATTAAAATTAGTACTAAGGAAAAAAATTAATTTTCAGATACACAATTTTTTAAAATATCAAAATCAGTTGTGTTATAAAATCAAATCTGATAAAAAAAAACAAGAATTTAACTCGACGTCCAGGCAAGGCAAATCAAATTGATGACCTCACATGTCCTAAACCATTTCTTTGACCACCAGAAAAAACGAAACAATTTTATAATCATGAATTTAACTCGTTTTCATATTTAATTGATCGCTACCACCTATGTTTTCGTGTTTTTTATTCATTGTTTTATTATTCTTCATATTCTTTCTTGTCATTTTCATTGTCAAATTTTATGGTAATTGTAATCGTTACTTTTACCGTTTGGATCTTTGTTATACTCTTTTTTTTCTTCTTCCTCATCAACTTCTTCACATTCTTCTACTAAAAAGCCTTTTTTTAGACTACCACAGAACTTGTTAACCCATCAAACTCCAAGAACAAAATCATTTCTTTTCTCATAAAATTTTTGTAATTCATGAAGACCAGCATAGTCAACACATGCACCCAATTATTGATAATTTTATTAATATACTTATTTGGTTTTAGATCCACGCGTTTAGGAACTTCTCAAACCAAAATTCTTACTTGGTGTATAATATTTTAAAAACGTAATAAAATATACTAATAATTATTTATTCAATATGAATCATATGATATATAGAAATATGAGTACACTATAAGAACATATTAATTATAAATAAATAATATCAATTATATCATATCATCAAATAATATCAGCCATATCATATTATCAAATAACTGTAACAGTATATAACAGTAACCGCGTGATCCGTATTTAAACATAACCGTTTATTAAACGGTTCTGGTTGAGGTTAAAAAAATTTCTAACCATAACCGATGGTTAATAAACCGTAACCGTGACAACTGTAACCCTGGTCATTCCTATGTATATCTAACCAAAAATGTGTGTTTGTTGTCCATCTTTCTTCTTTAAACCTCAAAATTTGACTCAAACATCAAATTAAGGTCTTGCGATGTCAATCCTTCATCCTTAGACCCAAAAATAAAAAATTAATGAAAGAATATCAACTCACCTATAAAATCATGCACAAAAATATGTTTTACAGCTCATAAGAAATAAAAAGCAGAAATATAGATAAATAAGATAATTTATGTTTTACATCAATATTTATAATATTTTAAACTTTTAAATTTAAAAATTTATAATATTTACAAACTTTTTAAAAGCTAAGAACTTTTAGAAGTTTCAACAATATTTTAAATATTATAATATTTTTTTGAAACTTTTAAAATTTTAATTTGATCAAATAAAAAACCAGATCAAACCAAATAAAACTTTTAAACTTGGATATCTGATAAATCAAATTTTCTTGCTCATTCGTTGTTGGAAGCATATTAATCTTATTTATACTGGTTCTGAACCATTGTCTAAAAAATTTCTAGCCGATGTGGGATATTGTGCATAGTTCTTTGATTTCCATAAATTTTAAAAAAAAATTCCCTAAAAAATTCTTGAAATTTAAATGATTTTAATGAATAACATGTCGGTTGTTTAAAATAATTTTTAATATAAAAAGTTTTGAAAATTGTATAAAATATTAATAAGTGATATGTCAAATTTCTATTGGTTGCTTAAAATCTTAGGACGAGCTCTTATTTTTATTAGTATAGTAGATTCAAAAACTAAACGAGAACGAAAAATAACAATAAAATGTTCAAAACCATGATCTTAAGGCCCATTTTAATACTTAAGCCCACTTATTAACATTTGCCCTTCATGTTCTATGGGAAACCTCACGCGGGCACGCCCTAGAGAACTCTCTCTAACAGAGGAAATCGAGTAAGTAGAAGCAATCGGAAGGTTCGTTCAACAACGGCGATGTCGTCCCGTAAGAAGAAGACGAAGAAAAAGTCTCTTGAATCGACTCCAAATCCATCACTTTCAGATGATTTGCTATTGAGCTGTTTCGCACGCGTATCGAGATGGTACTACCCGACTCTCTCCTTAGTCTCCAAGAGCTGTCGATCCCTCGTTGCTTCACCGGAGCTTTACAAGACTCGCTCTTTGTTAAACCACAGGGAGAGTTGTCTCTACGTGTGCTTACAGTTCCCTCCTGACCCTCACCCACGTTTGTTCACTCTCAGCCAAAAACCTAATCGAACCCTAACCAACATCCCCAAGAAGAAGAATAAGAAGTCAACTGCACATGTTTTAGTTCCGGCCCCAGTTTCCAATCCACCTCCTTTGGACAATAAGGATGTGGTGGCTGTTGGCTCTAATATATATGCCATTGGCGGAACCATTGAGAACGCACCCTCGTCTAGCGTCTCAATCCTGGACTGCCTGTCTCATACCTGGCACGAGGCTCCAAACATGCGGATGGAGCGGAATTACCAAGCTGTTAATGTCGTTGATGGCAAAATTTATGTAGCTGGAGGCTTGAAAGACTTCACTTCTTCAAATTGGATGGAGGTTTTCGATCAAAATACTCAAACTTGGGAGCCTGTCTCGAGCCCTCTAGATAAGAGATGTAGTGATATCTACAAGAGCTTAGTGATTGACGGAGATATCTACCTGTTTGGGGATGATGTTGTGGCTTACAAGCCAAAAGAAGATAGATGGATAGCGATTACAGAAAAGCATCTGAATTTTCAAATAGCATGGTTTCAGCATTCTTATTGCGTGATTGATAACGTAATGTATTGTTATCGTCCAGCAGGTGGAGTCCTATGGTATGACTCTAAGCTAAGATGCTGGAATAAACTGAAGGGTCTTCAACGTTTGCCTAATTTTGCTAGTCATAGTACTGTTGAATTAGTTGATTGTGGTGGTAAGCTTGTTGTTCTGTGGGACAAGTATGTGCGTGCAAGTGGGTACAAGGAGAAGGTGATTTGGTGTGCAGAGATTTCACTTGAAAAACGCAACAGTCAAGAGATTTGGGGGACAATCGAGTGGTCCGATGCGGTTCTTACAGTCCCTAAGTCTTATAACTTCGTGTCTGCTATTTCCGCTACTGTTTGACAGGTTAGAACGTAATGAATCTGGTTATGTTATATGTCACTTATGAAGGAGTTTTTAGCGTAATGCAATTATCATGTCTTTGCCTACAAAGCATCTGCGCGCTTGCTTGTAAATGATTAAGCTTATTTTGTGACACTGTTACTTTGATAAACCCTCTGATCCCAAACTCTTTTCTTTTTTCTACTGCGTGATGAATGTCTCATTAGACTAGCTAGCGTGTAATGTCGTTCGTCTTTTTGCTGAATATATAGGTGTTGGAAAATGTCTATAGCTGACGTCGCTTTCACTTGTAAACCGTCTAACCATGCTTTGCCTATGAAAAATACTTTTGTTTGTGTTGCTTGTATCTTGTCTCCATCTTAATTGTGAAATCAATATAGCCTTGAGTTTTCTTCATTCCTGTTGGATATTGTTAGAATTTTTATAGGGTTATATTTTGTTTACAAGAAAGCTCCTCTTTTATACTCTGTTTTTTTAAGATGTAATCAAGTAGTAAACCGTAATCCGAACACACACACACAATAAAAACAAATTCTATTCCCACTGAAGCAGAGAAATAATAAGGAAGCGAATTCTATCATAGAAAATCATACTAGTGCGATTACCACTAATTAAAGAGCATCACAACTTCAAAACTGGTTTGCAAACAATAGAGGGGAATCGTACGTATTCTTCGTCATGGTCGCTCCTTGTTTGGGATGATACAATTACAACAGACGTGACTAGTGTTCAAGAAAGCGCTAGGCAGTATCTGGACGGTGATCCAGCGCCTAATGCTTAGAACGCTTAATCGGAGCCTAAACTGTGTTTAAGTGGTTTAGGCGTTTACAACATAAAACATTATATATAAAATTATGTACAAATATATGTTAGAAAAATAAAAAAAAATTATAAAATATAAACAAAAGTAAAAAAAAATACATGTTTTAAAGTTATATTAACAATATATAAACATTTATAATTAGGTATACAGATATAAAACTTAATAATTTAAACATATATAGTTAAAAATCAAAAATATATATTAAAATTAAATTAATGTAATTTTAAGCGGTTCAGGCGGTCATCTTGGCGTCTACTGAGCACCTAGCGCCTAAACGCGAAGAATCTATGCGCTCTTACCTCTTGTCATTCCTAACTAACAAGTTTAAGACTCCAAGAGGCAAGACATGCTTATGGATGTTCAACACTGTCAATTTGCCTTTTGTCTTTGTCCTATCAGAATTTTTTTTTTGTGTTCCTTTAACTGGAACTATTTACTGGCTCAACCGCAATAGTGGAATGTAGTACTGTATACCAATGGTTGCATTACCACTAGGAATGTGTCTCTTGACTCATTCTCGTTTAACAATCAGTTCCTATATGCATTAAAGCTAAGGCTTTTAGACTCTATCATCATGTAGATGTAAGATTGTAGGAACATGAAGCCAAGTAAGATACTTCCTGAATAGAAAACTGGACACATACAGTCTTGGTTTTAAAAAGCACGCATGTGGCGCGCCATGGCGCGTTGCGTAATGCTGTGAGGAGATGAGGGAAACAGGACACTATGGCAAGGCGAATCCATGATGCGATCGAAACGATGACCATAGCCGATGCGACCATTGCATGAGGCGAGCGCAACATGGTTTACGGCACAAACAAGGTAAAAAATCGTTTTGTAATATAGTAGTTTACTTATAAATCAAACGTATAATAAAAAATATTTGATTTTCTGAATAGTATCTTTAATTATTGATTTTGTGTAATCAAAAATCTTTGATTTGATCATTTTTTCATCCATTATATATAAGAAAACCCTAGTTTATTTAGTCTCCTCATCTCTTTCATTCACGAGTCCTAAACGTGAAAGACGTCAATCGGCTTTACTACACGTCTACAGCAAAAGGTAATCATCTACTAATCAAAATTGTTGTATACTTGTATTATTTTAGAAACTCTTCTTATTTCCTCAACTAGTCCTAAAAGACAAAGACGTTAAACTAGCTTTCAGTTTTTTGTTTAAAAAAAAAATCAATAATCAGAACTTGTGAGAGTTGTAACACATTTCTCTTTTTGTTTAGCAGTGATCAAGTTCACTTTCAGCCATGTCTGATCCAAATTCAAGCCAAGATGAAAATGATCCAGCAAGAAAACATGGCTTTCCAGATCCTGTCAACAGAAACAAGTGGCAATGTAGGTATTGTCCTAAGATCACTTGTGGAGGAATCACTCGTCTCAAACAATACTTAGTTGGAGGCTATAGGAATGCAACTAAATGTCCAGATTGTCTGGAGCATATTAGGGAAGAAATCATATCATTTATGAAGAAGAAGGAGCAACTTAAAGCTTCTACTCAAATGATGCCACCATCTCAAGAGTTTGATGATTATGATGATGTGGAAGAAATGGATTGTGAGCCAAGTAACAAACGACAACTTCCCCAGCCAAAAAAGCCAAGATACCACGGTCCACTTGATAGGTTTGTAACTTCTACACCTCCTGATATATTGAATGCTAGAAAGGAAAGGAAACGGATTTTTGGAGCTTGTGATAAGGAGTTAAGGGAGAAAACTAGGTATTGCAAGGTTTTTCTATGATTCTGGTCTTGCATTCAACGCAACTACTTTAGAAATTTTTGGGGAGATGGTTGAATTAGTTGGACAATATGGTCCAGGATTAAAGCCACCAACCATGCATGAGTTAAGAGTTCCTTCACTTAAGAAAGAAGTAGAGACACTAATAAACAACTAGTAGAGCACAAGAAAGAGTGGGCATCTAAAGGTTGTTCAATTATGTCTGATGGATGGCGTGATTCGGTTGTTCAAAAGGATTTAGTTAACTTTCTTGTTAATTCTCCAAAGGGATCTGTTTTCCTAAAGTCTTTGGATGTATCAGAAGTCGTGAAAGATGCCACATTGTTATTTCAATTGCTTGATAAGATAGTTAAAGAAGTAGGAGATGAAAATGTTGTCCAAGTGGTCACGGACAATGCATCAAACTTTGTGAAAGCTGGTAAGAGATATAATACATCTTTTAAAAAAATTTAAATTTTTTTGTTTGTTTAATCTAACTTTTTATTGGTGTATATAAACTTCAGGAAAATTACTTGAAGCTAAATGACCAAATCTTTATTGGAGTCCATGTGCAGCACATTGCATTGATCTAATGCTTGAAGATATTGGGAAAATTGCAAATGTGAAAAGCTATACAAAAGTGTATATTCATGAATGGCTATATTTATAGTCATATTTCTCTTGTGAACATGATGAGGAAGTTCACAAATCAAAGGAATTTGCACAGACCGGCGATTACAAGATTTGCAACAACTTTCATCACGCTAGCACAATTTCACAAGCAAAAAGACAAGTTGAGAAAGATGGTTCATTCTGAAGAATGGAATAATTCCAAGTGGCCAAAAGAAATAGGAGGAAAGAAAGTAAGAACATATATTTTGCAAGATAGTTTTTGGAAGAATGTTTTATATGGGCTGCAGTTGGCAAGTCCTCTAGTACAAGTTCTTCGAATGGTTGACAGAGAGAGAAAGCCTCCTATGGGATACATGTATGCAGCCATGGATCGGGCAAAGGAGACAGTTATGAAGTCTTTCAATATGAGAGAAGAACACTACAAAACTGCATTCGAAATTATTGACAAAAGATTGGAGTTTCAACTTCATCGTCCTCTTCATGCAGCTGGCTACTTTCTCAATCCAAAAATCCAATATGGAAAATCTGATGATGTAGGTTGTGAAGAAGTGTTGAAAGGTTTGTATGATTGTATTGACAGGTTGGTTCTAGAAATTAAGACTCAAGACAATATAATGTTTGCGATAGATGAATTTAAAAATGCAACTGGTCTATTTGGTTATCATATGGCTATAAGGCATAGAGCTACAAAATCACCAGGTAATTACTCTCTAGCTTGACATCTTTCTGTTTATAACTTAAGTTTATATAAAACTAACAATTTCTTTATTTTAATAGCGGAATGGTGGTCTTCTTATGGATCTTCAACTCCACACCTCCAAAAAATTGCCATAAAAGTTCTTAGCCTCACTTGTAGTGGTGCTACTGGTTCCGAAAGGAATTGGGGTGTTTTTCAACTAGTAAGTAACCTTAAGTTGATTGTTTTAGTAGTTACTGTAGAAACTGAGTTTCAAACAATGAATTTGTTTGAAAGGGGAAACAAATTCAATAAAGCTTTCTTGCTAAGAAATCGGATCAAAGCTAATAAGCAAGAAGGGATTGAAATCTCTTCAAGAAAAACTTAGGGTTTCTCTCAAGAAAATGAAGAACTAGGGCTATTGTATTAATTGTTGGATGCCTTTACAAGGAGGGGGATACCCCTTTATTTATATGAATGCATTGATTACAAGATAAGTCTATTTTCCTTAAATCTCGAGTTGAAGATATGGTAAATTTCCTCTTCAGATGATCAGATCGGGTTTAGGAGGCGGTCTTGAAGGTTGGTCGAGTGACTTCATCGGGCTTCTGCTTATAGGCCCGTTTAGCTGGCCCAAAGGAGGGTTCCTCGGTTTAGTTGATGTGCAAGATTACACGGTTTACCTTCGGGTTAGGTCGGTATGTCGTGGGTGCTAAATCCTGCACCAACAAAGCCAATGGTCTTTAAGAAGTCATCTCCTTATTTTGCTATCTCTGTGAACGTCAACTTTCGAGATGAATAAACCTTCACCCCTTTCAGCCTCCCACGCCAACAATCTACTGTATTATCTATTATGTATGGTAGAAAAAGAAAAAAGAAAAATTTCAGTTATGTCAAGAAAAATTTAATAAAATAAATTGGATAGAATTTAAAAAGAAATAACCTTGCCATGAGAGTTTAGTAAATCTATACTAATAAAAAATAGGAGCTATAAGCTCCTAAAGGCGTCCACATAGAATTTTAAACCTCCAATTGTAATAAGACATGTCACTTATTAACATTTTTTGAAAATTCCAGAATTTTCTATATTAAGAATTATTTTAAAACAACCTATCAGGATTTGACATGTCATTCATTAACATTTTTTTTTAAATTTCCAGAACTTTTTAGAAAAAGGAAAATTTAAAATTTATGGAAATAAAAAAACTATGCACAATATCCCACATCGGCTAGAAAAGTTTTAGACAATGGTTTAGAACCATTATAAATAAGATTAATATGCTTCCCAACAACGAATGAGCAAGAAAGCTTGATTAATCAAGCGTCCAAGTTTAAAAATTATTCGGTTTGATCCGGTTATTTATTTGATCAAATTAAAACTTTAAAAAGTTTCAAAAAATTATTATAATTTTTTAAAAATTTAAAAGTTTAAATATTATAAATATTGAAACTTTTAAAAGTTCTTAGCTTTTAAAAAGTTTTTAAATATTTTAATTTTTAAATTATAAAAGTTTAAAATATTATAAATATTGATGTCAAACATAAATTATCTTATTTATCTACGTTTGTGCTCTTTATTTCTTATGAGCTATAAAACATATTTTGTGTATGATTTTATAGATGAGTTGATATTCTTTCATTAATTTTTTATTTTTGGGTCTAAGGAAGAAGGATTGACATTGCAAGACCTTGATTTGATGTTTGAGTCAAGTTTTGGAGTTTAAAGAAGAAAGATGGACGACAAACACACATGTTTTATTAGCTATACATAGGCATGACCAGAGTTACGGTTGTCACGGTTATGGTTAGAAATTTTGTTTAACCTTAACTATAACCGTTTAATAAACAGTTAAACGGTTTCGTTTAAATAAAGTTCCAGTTCAAGCTGTTACTGTTATATACGGTTACGGTTATATACGGTTACGGTTATTTGAGAATATGATACAGTTGATATTATTTGATGATATAACATAACTGATATTATTTATTTATAATTAATATGTTCTTATAGTGTACTCATATTTCTATATATCATATGATTCATATTAAATAAATTATTATTAGTATATTTTATTAAGTAAGGATTTTGGTTAAAGAAGATTCTAAACGTGTGGATCTAAAACCATATAAGTATATGAATAAAATTATCAATAATTAGATGCATGTGTTGACTATGCTGCTCTTCATGAATTTCACAAATTTTATGAGAAAATAAATAATTTTGTTCTTGGAGTTTGATGGGTTAACAAGTTGTGTGGTAGTCTAAAAAAAAAGGTTTTTCTTTTTATTCAACCAAACATTAATAATTAAAAGAGTACTCCTAGATTGGTTGCCCAAACAGGAGGATAACAATGTGAAGAATGTGAAAAAGTTGACGAAGAAGAAGAAGAAAAAAAGTATAACAAAAAACCAAATGGTAAAAGTAACAATGAAAATTACCACAAATTTTGACAATGAAAATGATAATAGTAATTAAATTTTGTTTATAAGATAATATTTTATTACCGTCATCAATCATATATAATTTTCATCAAAATATATCTAATAAACCCACGCGTAGCATGGGTTCAAAACCTAGTCTATACTAATAAAAAGTAGGAGCTATAAGCTCCTAGAGGCGTCCACATAAGATTTTAAACCACCAATAGGGATAAGACATGTCACTCATTAACATTTTTTAAAATCTCCAGAATTTTCAATATTAAGAATTATTTTAAACAACCTATAAGGATTTGACATGTCATTCATTAACATTTTTAAAATTTCCAGAATTTTTAGAAAAAGGAAAATTTTAAATTTATAGAAATAAAAGAACTATGTACAACGTCCCACATCGGCTAGAAATCTTTTAAACATTGGTTCAGAATCAGTATAAATAAAGATTAATATATGCTTCAAACAACGAACGAGCAGGAAAGCTTGATTTATCAGGCGTGCAAGTTAAAAAGTTTTATTCGTTTGATCCGATTTTTTATTTGATCAAACTAAAACTTTAAAAATTTTCAAAAAAAACAATATTATAGTATTGAATTTTTTAAAAGTTTAAATATTATAAATATTGAAAATTTTAAAAGTTCTTAGCTTTTAAAAAGTTTTTAAAATAGTTTAAAATATTATAAATATTGAACTTTTTAAAAGGTTCAAATATTATATTTTGAAACCTTTTAAAACTTCAAAATCTTATGATCTTTAAATTTTAAAAATTTATTAGTTTATAAAAGGTTTCTAAAAAATTATAATTTATAAATTTTAAAAGTTTTAAATATTATAAATATTGAAACTTTTAAAAGGTTCAAATATTAAAACAACCTATAAGGATTTGACATGTCATTCATTAACATTTTTTAAATTTCCAGAATTTTTAGAAAAAGGAAAATTTTAAATTTATAGAAATAAAAGAACTATGTACAACGTCCCACATCGGCTAGAAATCTTTTAAACATTGGTTCAGAATCAGTATAAATAAAGATTAATATATGCTTCAAACAGCGAACGAGCAGGAAAGCTTGATTTATCAGGCGTCCAAGTTAAAAAGTTTTATTCGTTTGATCCGATGTTTTATTTGAGCAAACTAAAACTTTAAAAATTTTCAAAAAAACAATATTATAGTATTGAATTTTTTTAAAAGTTTAAATATTATAAATATTGAAAATTTTAAAAGTTCTTAGCTTTTAAAAAGTTTTTAAAATAGTTTAAAATATTATAAATATTGAACTTTTTAAAAGGTTCAAATATTATATTTTGAAACCTTTTAAAACTTCAAAATCTTATGATCTTTAAATTTTAAAAATTTATTAGCTTATAAAAGGTTTCTAAAAAATTATAATTTATAAATTTTAAAAGTTTTAAATATTATAAATATTGAAACTTTTAAAAGGTTCAAATATTAAAATATTTAAACTGCATAGAATGTTTGGAAATATTACAATTACTTAACCTCCATAGAAATTTTAAAATATTATATCTATACTAATAAAAAGTTGAAGCTATAAACTCCTAAAGGTGTCCATATAGGATTTAAAACAACCAATAAGAATTAGATATTTCACTAATTAACATTTTTGGAAATAGAGTAGTAATCTATATTATTAAGATTTTTTAGAAGAAAAAATTAAAATTTATAGAAATAAAAGAAATATGATTTGATATTCTTGCAGTAAATTTTTTATTTTTAAGTCTAATAAAGAAGGATTGACGTCGCAAGACCTTGAGTTGATGTTATTTGAGTTTAAAGAAGAAGGATCGACAAAAAGCACAAATATTATTTTAACTATACATTTGTTCATATTACTTTCTTTGCGAGTAAGGATTTTGGTTTGAGAAGTTTCAATACATGTGGATCTTAAACCGAATAAGTATATGGATGAAATTATCAATAATTGGATGCATGTGTTGACTATGCTGGTCTTTATGAATTGCACAAATTTTATGACAAAATAAAAGATTTTGGTCTTGGAGTTTGATGGGTTAACAAGTTGTATGGTAATCTAAAAAAATGTTTTTCAGTGAAAGAATGTGAAAAAGTTGACGAGGAAGAAGAAGAAAAAGAAGAAAAATAAGAAGAGTTTAACGAAGAACAGGATAAAAGTAACGATGACAATTACCATAAATTTGACAATGAAAATGACAAGAAAGAATATCAAAAATAAGAAAACATTGAATAAAAAACACAAAAACATAGGTGGTAGCGATCAATTAAATATGAAAAACGAGATAAATTCAAGATTACAAAATTATTTCGTTTTTCTAGTGGTCAAAGAAATGGTTTAGGATATGTGAGGTCACCAGTTTGATTCGTCTTGCCTGGACGTCAAGTTAAATTCATGATCTTTTTTTATCTGATTTGAATATATAACACAACTCATTTTTATATTTCCAAAAATTGTGTATCTGAAATTTAAATTTTTATTTAATACTAATATAATTTATTTTTATAAGATAATATTTCATTACTGTCATCAATCACATACTCCCTGCATTTCATAATATAAGATATTTTAGAGAATATTTTTTTGTTTCATAATATAAGATGTTTTCAAGTTTCTATGCTACTTTCAGATTAGTTTAATATATTTTGTTATGCAGTTTTATTTATGATTGGTTGAACTTTTTTAAAGTGGTCATTTCTTATATTTTGAAACGGAGTGAGTATATATAATTTTTATTAAAATATATTTTGAAACCTAGTTACAATAAAAAAAGGGTGAAGGGATTTACATATCGTTCTTAATCTTCAGTGGGTTGAAAGTTAGACCCTCAAATCCTTAAACAAAGAAGAAGATGAGTATATAAAACGACGATGAACAAACTGAACCAAAGTTGTGAAATCTGAAAACATAAATTGTAAATAGAAAGACAAAGACAACGACAAAGAACAATCAATTTTGATCTAGACAGCAGAGCTTAGAATCAAAACGCCGAGAGAAGGAATATAGAAGAAGAGCGATTCAATTATTTACCTTTAGATTTTTTTTGCCATGTCTGTAAAAAATCAGCATAAACTTCAGTTTTTGTTTTAAACCGGATAAAAGTTGCATGAAACCGGAATTAGAGAAGGAAGAAAGCTAGGATGTATATTTTGTTCCATTGTTGGGAAACGGAGAATTTTAGATTGTGGAGAAGAATAACAGTTTCAAAGTATCAAATGTTTTTTTCCTGTCGTTTTTTTTTATATAGATATGTTACAAAAAAAAAAGATAAGAGGGAAGTGGAGACCGTGGAATAGTTTACAAACCAATAGAACCTATTTTCACTTTCTTTTTTTCCCTTTGTAGTGTTTACACGATTGTTTGATCCACTACTTCTATAGATCAACAAAGAATTCTGATCCACTACTTCTATAGTTCTATTTAAGAACTCTAATAAATAAATAAATAAAAAATCGAGTTAAATTCCTTCCTAAATATATATTCCCTACAAGTCGGAGAAGACGACGAGGAAGAAATCCAAAGGTTAGATCAATTGCGATCTTATATCGATGACGTCCGTAAAGAAGAAGACGAAGAAACAGTCTCCGGAATCACTTCCGTATGATTTGCTCTTGACTTGCTTCGCACGCGTCCCTAGAATGTACTACCCGACTCTCTCCTTAGTCTCCAAGAGCTGTCGAACCCTCCTTGCTTCACCGGATCTTTGCAAGACTCGGTCTTTGTTAAACCACAGGGAGAGTTGTCTCTACGTGTGCCTAAAGTTCCCTTCTGACCCTAACCCACGTTTGTTCACTCTCTGCCAAAAACCTAATCGAACCCTAACCAACATCCCCAAGAAGAAGAATAAGAAGTCAACTGCACATGTTTTGGTTCCAGCCCCAGTTCCCAATCCAGCTCCTATGAACTATAAAATGGTGGCTGTTGGTTCTAATATATATGCCATTGGCGGAACCATTGAGAATGCACCCTCGTCTAGCATCTCAGTCCTGGACTGCCAGTCTCATACATGGCACAAGGCTCCAAGCATGCTGATGGACCGGAATTACCCAGCTGTTAGTGTCGTTGATGGCAAAATTTATGTAGCAGGAGGCTTGAAAGACTTCACTTCTTCAAATTGGATGGAGGTTTTCGATCCAAATACTCAAACTTGGGAGCCTATCTCGAGCCCTCTAGATAAGAGATGTAGACATATTTACGAGAGCTTAGTGTTTGAAGGAGATATCTACCTGTTTGGGGATAATGTTGTGGCTTACAAGCCAAAAGAAGATAAATGGATAGCGATTACAGAAGAGCATCGGAATTTTCTAACAGGATGGTTTCAGCATTCTCGTTGCGTGATTGATAACGTCACGTATTGTTATTGTTATCGTCCAGTTGGAGTCCTATGGTATGACTCTAAGCTAAGATGCTGGAATAATTTGAGGGGTCTTGAAGGTTTGCCTAATTTTGCTAATTATAGTACTGTTAGATTAGCGGATTGTGGTGGTAAGCTTGTTGTTTTGTGGGACAAGTATGTGCGTGCAAGTCGGTATAAGGAGAAGACGATTTGGTGTGCAGAGATTTCTCTAGAAATGCGCAACAGTGATGAGATATGGGGGAAGGTCGAATGGTTCGACGCGGTTCTTACAGTCCCTAAGTTTTATAGATTCATGCGTGCTATCTCAGCTACTGTTTGACAGGTTAGAACGTAATGAATGAACCTGGTTATATATATGGCTTTCTTTTTCTTAGTATGTCACTTATGAAGGAATGTTTTGCGTTTTTAGCGTAATGCAACGATGATCGCGCGCGTCTTTACTTAAAAACATCTTCACTCACTTCACTTGCTTGTAGATGATTTATAAGCTTATTTTGTGACTGTTACTTTGATAAATCCTCTGATCCCTAACTTTGGTTTCTACTGCTTTATGAATGTTTCATTAGACTAGCTCGGTAATGTCTTTTTTTAGGCTGAATATATAGGTGTTGCAAAATTTCTATGAAAATTACATTTGATTGTTTTGCTTGTTTGTCTATTGTACATCCTTGAGCTTACTAGTAAAACGTTTGAATCCAGTTATATATATGTTTTTTTTTTTGTCAACTTCCACTTTTTCATTAACTGAAATTTCTAGGGAAAATTGGAAAAAAAAGACGTTTTTTTTTCAAAAAATGTCCATCTATACCGTTTTTTTAAAGGTTTGGTGAAATAGGTTTTATATTAATAAAAACTCAATTTTGCCCTCACTTTTTAAAACCATCTAATATAAACGAAAATATAATAAAATCCCTAAAATCATTCTAAATTATTCACAAAAAATTAAAAATAAAAAGGAAATAAAAATTGTGATACAGAAACCTCTACTCGAACCAGAGTTTTTTACACACAAAAGGAATGAAAACCCTTTTCACTCTCAATTTAATTTTTTACCAAATCGTATAGAAACCAAAAACGACAGTGACGGCGGGGGAGTTCTTCGGCTTGTTCTCCCGATTAATCGACGGCGGTGAGTTTCTTTTTATCATTCTTTTCTCATCTGGGCGAATCTTCTTCCTTGATTCGTCCTCCTTCTCATTTGTTTTCCTTTTATTCTTGCGACTTATGTTTTAATTTGCTCCCATGATTTTGTTTGCTCTAATGTGTCAATCGTTTGATTCTCTTCACATCGTTTGAAATTCGGCTTCATATTACAATGTAAATCACTCTAGAATTCTCAATTTCTATAGATTTAGGAGTTGCATGTTGATTTTCTTAATCGGTTTTGAATTTGTATTACTAAATTGAGCTATGAGAGATGAGAACATTGAAATTGTTGCAAGCTTGTCTTGTTTTTCAATTTTGTTAGATTTAAAAGTTGATTTGATCGCTTATGAATTTTTCTTGGTTTCATTTTTGGTGTGATAGTTATTTGATTGTAATAGGTTTGATAGCTTGAGTTGGTGGTTGCAATGTTTGATCGATTATGAACTTTTCTTGGTTTCATGTTTGGTTTGATAGTTATTTGTTAGTAATATGTTTTATGTTTCACATGTTAGGTGTACATGAGCAATATTAGCTTGTTGAACATGGATGGCAAAGACGGATCAAGCAAAGTGATATCAGGTACTTTTATAAATTTTGTTATTTGTTTTTTTCTCTGTTGAGAGCTTTTTCTGTTATTTCTAACAACTCTTATTGTTGTCTTTGATTTTTTTTTGTTAATCTTTTGTTCAGGCGTTGATTATCCTAAACGCATTTTCAAATACGGTGATGAACCACAAGTGAAGCAGATAAACAATAGCTGCAGAATGTCTATCTTGACAAGAATCAAGGATGCTTTGCCAACAGAGTATGAAAAAGTGAAGAGTGATCCAGTGTTTGCAAATTTGTTTGCCATCTACGAGAATGGGTTAGGGTACTCTGCGCGTTTGATACACAGCATTATGTCTCGCCAGTTGATCACAGATAAGAAACATGAGCTTTGGTTTGTGTTTGGAAGGAAGCCGCTGAGATTTTCGCTGCAAGAATATTATGCAGTCACTGGACTCAAATGCAAGGATGATTTCAAGTTAGATTTGAAATCTTGGAATGAAGACAGTTGGAAGAAGGACAAAGGTTTTTGGGCTAGATTATTGAAGAGAGATAGGGAGATTACCATTAAGAGGCTGATGGATGTGCACCTACTAGAAGTTCACAAGTGGGAACCTGAAGACAAGCTAAGATTTGTATATGTGTGCGTCATAGCTGGTTTGGTAATGGCTAAGGACGAGAAGAAAAAGATCCCTCTCTCATACATCAAGTTGGTGATGGATCTTGATAAGTTGAGAGCTTATCCTTGGGGTTTACATTCTTTTGACTACCTTGTGACCTCGATCATGGACACAAGAAAGGAGCTGAAGAAGACCAACAGTTATATTCTTAATGGCTTCTCCTTTGCACTTCAAGTATGGGTTATGGAAGCAATTCCAGTGATTGGAGAATTGTTGGGAGAAAAGATCAACAAGGAATTCACAAACGGTGCTAGATGTTCTAACTGGAAGGGAGCTGCAAAAGTGTCTTATCAAGACATTATCATCATAGAGCAATCTATTGGACCAAAGGTTAGTAATTTATTTTCTCTGTTCTTCTTTAATTGTCATGGTCTGATTATGGTTCTGTTTTTTTACTATTGCTTAACCAAAATTTTTATGTATGTGTTTTTGCTAGGATATCGTCTATCCATACATCTCGAGGTCAGGAAATTTTGACATNTTGAAGCTTCTTTCAAGCCTTTTAAGGAAGAAATAGGCCAGCGATTGAAGAAGATGGAGGAGGATGTATCAGAAGTGAAGGAGATACTATCGACTATAGCATCAACTTCGACACAAGCCACACCACCATCCTTTAAACCAAAAGATGTGGTAAGTCAATAAATAATTTATAAGCTTTGGTTTGTATCTTATCGACTATATGATTTTGTCAAACTTATTGATTTATATTTTTGACACAGGGGAAATCACCATCCGTTCAACCAAAGAGTTTGGTACGTAAAAAGTAACTTGGTAAAAGTTGTCTTCGTTTTAATGTTTTGGAAAATGGCTACGTTTTTTTGTTTTTTTTTTAAATTCGGCTTTGTAAGTTATTTGAAAATATTCGGCTAATTGTAAACTTAAGTATTGTAATTGTCTTTGTGAACTTATGTATTGTATTGTAATCATTAAACTTTCTTTGAATTTATTTGTTTCTAAACATTAAACTTTGTTTGATCTTTTCATTGACAGGAAGATAACTTTCTTTTTGATGATTTGTTCACCAAATAGGGTGCCATAGACCTTAATATTGACAGTCAAGATTTATTGGGCACTCAAGATTTCTTAGCGAAAACAGTAGGACATCTTTCGCAAAAAACATGTGTACCTGGAGTTGATCCTCCAATAGATGCGGGAAAGTATAACGAGGATGCTGATTTGGTTTTTGTCTCCGAAGTTAGATGGAATGCTTTGGAAGCATGGCAAAGGAATCATAGGTATGTGTTCTTATTTTTATTCTAAGCATCAATTTGATAATTGTCGAGATTTTTTAAAATTTTAGCTTACAAATTACTATTTTTTTCACAGTTACGAGCAACTTCAGTTTGGTCCATCGGTAATTAATCATGAATTGCTTAACCGTGTCATTACTCACTGCAAGTGGCTGCACAATCCAGTAAGTATTAACTTGATTTCTTCAATACTTAATTTGTTAATTATTTTACCATGGTTAAATTTAAATTTCACTTTTATTTATTTTCAAGGAAATGGATGCAATGATGTATTTATTCCGGGAGAAAACATCTTTAGGTGAAATGAAGGCAGACCATGTTGGTTTCATGAATTGCATGTTCAGTGAGAGAATCAAAGTGGAATACACCAAGTACTTGAAGACAAAGCGGCAGCACAAATGGGATAGTAGACTTCTCGAGAATGCTAATGGTGAGTTTCCTTCTCACGGAAAGACAGGAAAACAATGGGGTACAGATGTTGACAGGATATACGCTCCGATTTGCGTCAACGGCAACCACTGGATTTTTGTGTGCGTTAACTTTGTCTTAAGAACTGTTGAAGTCTTCGACTGTGCTGGACACAAGAATAGAAGGTATGTCGAGTGTTTCGCAACGTGCATCCCAAGGATTTTGAAAGAAATTAATGCAAAGGTAAATGGAAAAGCATCTCTTTTGACACCATATGAAATCATAGACATGAAGGTGCTCTCCGATTTGAATAAGTCGCATAGCGATTGCGGGGTCTATGCATTGAAATACATCGAGTGTCATATGAAATCTCTAAATTTGGATTTGATGAGCGATGAGAACATCAACTATGCGCGCTTGAAGATTGCTGTCGATCTGTGGGAAGCTGCAAAGGATCCAATATTACTTGAGCGTATGAAGAACTATGTCCCTCCAAAGTCTGAGTCTCACCATATCGAAATTGACTGATTTGTTTCATCTTTTTAGTATGTCTTTAGTTTGACACATTGTATGACTTTCGTTTCTTTTTTTTTGAGCTTAATTTATGATATGATTTTTGTTTTTAGTTTTAGCTTAATGATATGACTTTGTTTTTTTTTTGTTTTAGCTTAATATATGATATGAGTTTTGTTTTTTGTTTTAGCTTAATATATGATATGACTTTTTTTTTTTTTAGCTTAATATATGATATGATTTTTGTTTTTTGTTTTAGCTTAATATATGATATGAGTTTGGTTTTTTGGAAAATATGAGCTTAATATATGATATGACTTTGATTTTTTGTTTCATCTTTTTATGATGTGGATGGTTTCTTCACCAATTCTATCAAACAAATAAACATACTTTTAAGTCTGGTTTAATACCAAACCGGACTTTTTTTTAATTTTGTTTAATACCAAACAGACTATCTTTAATTTGGTTTAAGAGCTAATCATAAATTAAAAACTTAACCCGATTATTTACGAATAAACACATAAATCCCAAATTTTAAGAAACCTAATATCGACCTGGTACCCAATCGATTGCGAGAAGAAGATGAGCAATGTATCAAGCAATTCGACTGGATCGAATAATTCCCGTGCAAGAGTAAGAGTGGTTGGTGTTCCAAGGAGATGTTGGTGCGGGGAAGGAATTATAGCACTTATATCAAAATCTGATCCCAATCCTTACAGGAGATACTATCGTTGTGGATTTGCTGCATCAAACAAGGTAAATTGATTTGTTTACACGTTTTGTATATTTTTCATTTTTGATTATAACAGTTGGGATTCTTGTAGCTTAGGAACGATGATCACACCTTTAAATGGGTTGATGAGGCTTTAGTCAACGAGATAGATACACTCACTGCAAAGAATATTGAATTTGAGAAGCACCTCAAAGATTTCAAAACTGAGAGATTGGAGTTTGAGAAAATAGTTGATGAGAAGATGGAGAAGGAGATATTTGAGAAGATAGAGGATGCTTTGGCTGAAGCAAAAGCAAGCAATAAGAAGATGATGGTGATCATAGTGATATTGTGCATGCTCATGATTGGATGCAGCAAATTACTAGGTTGAGCGTATGAACATGATCATGTGTTTTTTTTTTTTTTTTTTTTGAAATTTGTTAGCTTGTTTCCCTTTTGACCTTCACCTTCAAATTATGGTTTGTTTACCTATGACAATGATCATGATTTTTTGGCCGAATTTGATAGTGTATGAAAAAGTTTAAACAAAAAGTAGAAATGAATAAATCAACCATAAACTGGAAAAAATGAAATGTATAAACCAGTCTTCACAACTCAAGAGTAGAGTTTAAACAAATACTAGAAATAAACTGGGAAAAATGAAATATATAAACCAGTCTTGACAACTCAAGAGTAGAGTTTAAACAAATACTAGAAATGAAAAATTCGACCATAAACAAGCCACCTTACCTAAATTGGGACATCACATGTTGTTCGGTTGTGTCCTTCTTTACCACAACGGCTACACTTGTGTCTCTTCGACGATTGTGATTGTTGAGACGCTCTTATCTTGTCTTCAACTGTTTCATGTCTTCGTTTCCTTCGTCTACCAGGGTGTCTTCTTGATTCAGGTGGTAAAACTTTTGCAGCCTCAATGTGGTCAGGGATGCCCCATTCACTCTCTGGAATACCTATTGGATTAACAGTCTCCTCATAGTACTCTCTCCAACTGGTAGTGCTATACATATCATCAGCATATGGATACAGATCATTGCCTATATCAAAAGCTCCTTTAATGGCGTGTCTGCAAGGGAGTTTGCCCATTTGGAACTTCCCACATGTACATGTCCTTCTCTCCAAGTCAACCACAAAGTCTACCCCATGCGCTTTAACCTGTATTATGTTTCTTCCAATCGGATAAATTTTAAAGTATTTACCTTTCACTATTCTTCTTGACATTTTCTTCTCCACCTTAACAGTTAAAGGATCTTTCTGCTTGGCACTTAA
>NC_025686.1:12895504-12896271 GCF_000633955.1 Camelina sativa
TTCATCTTTTTATGATGTCGATGGTTTCTTCACCAATTCTATCAAACCGGACTATCTTTAATTTGGTTTAATACTTTTAATTCTGGTTTAATACCAAACCGACTTTTTTTAATTTCGTTTAATACCAAACCTGAATTTCTTTAATTTCGTTTAAAACCAAACCGACTATCTTTAATTTGGTTTAAGAGCTAATCATAAATTAAAAACTTATCCCGATTATTTACGAATAAACACATAAATCCCAAATTTTAAGAAACCTAATATCGACCTGGTACCCAATCGATTGCGAAGAAGATGAGCAATGTATCAAGCAATTCGACTGGATCGAATAATTCCCGTGCAAGAGTAAGAGTGGTTGGTGTTCCAAGGAGATGTTGGTGCGGGGAAGGAATTATAGCACTTATATCAAAATCTGATCCCAATCCTTACAGGAGATACTATCTTTGTGGATTTGCTGCATCAAACAAGGTAAATTGATTTGTTTACACGTTTTGTATATTTTTCATTTTTGATTATAACAGTTGGGATTCTTGTAGCTTAGGAACGATGATCACACCTTTAAATGGGTTGATGAGGCTTTAGTCAACGAGATAGATACACTCACTGCAAAGAATATTGAATTTGAGAAGCACCTCAAAGATTTCAAAACTGAGAGATTGGAGTTTGAGAAAATAGTTGATGAGAAGATGGAGAAGGAGATATTTGAGAAGATAGAGGATGCTTTGGCTGAAGCAAAAGCAAGCAATAAGAAGATGATGGTGATCATA
>NC_025686.1:12897797-12908277 GCF_000633955.1 Camelina sativa
GATACAAATTAGAGTTCCCATCTACTGCTGTAGCAACTAGTAGAACTCCTTTGTATTTGTTCTTCAAAAATGTTCCATCAACCACAATAACTTTCCTCATTCCCTTGTAAAATCCTCTTATTGACTGACCAAAAGACATAAACAGATACTTGAATCTACTCTCGCAATCAACTTCATAATTTGTATACGTACCCGGATTCGCTTCTTGTATCATGTACAAGTATTTTGGTATTTTAGCATAACTCTTCTCAGGAATTCCTCTAACTTCATTCACTGCATACTCACGAGACTCCCATGCCTGAGAGTAAGTTAAATCACAACCATACTCTGTACGAATAATATTGATGATATCATTCGGTTTAGGCCCTTCCAATACACCCTCATAATTCTGCATAATGAGATGTCCAATTGTTTTAGCTGAAGGTGTCCTACAAAATTTCTTCTTCTTCGAAGGAGCACAAGTATGGTCCCCCACAAACTTGTTGATCTTGAAATACGTAGACCCATTTAAACACTCAGCACGCAGACTCCATTTGCAAACATCCTCAATGCAGCGTATACACCAGAATACTGTATCAGATTTCGTAACCCTATAGTCACAGTTGTACCTCATAGCATACAACTCCATTGTTGCTTGTAACACTTCTTTGCTTTTGAAATATTGACCCCTCCTTACGCTCACACCTTTCAACGACGTTCCAACACCATAACCGGCGTTTTTGTCGGATGTCTTCTTCCCTAAAACATCCCTATGTTTGGCATCATCAATACCCACAAATAAAACTAGGTTTTCATTTGGTCTACCATCGCCATCTTCAACACTTGAAACCCCTGGTTCTTTATTCAAATCCAATTTGACTTTGCTCCCAACATCCTCAACACCCCCTTTGAATGTCACACACAAATTTACTGTTTTCTTCTTTTTATAGTATGAAATAAAATTTGTGACCTGGCTATTATTCATCATAACGACAGGAGGACAATCAGCAGTGAGATCTGTGGGTAAAAAACTTAGCTCCATATCAACCATACTAGGCTCTACTCCATAGGCTTCTGAAACCATAATCTTCAATTCTTCATGTGTTGTACTCGATTCCAAAGTTAGTAATCTTCCACGATTGTCTTCATCAATAATAAATCTCCACTCATGATTGTCAAACAATCTCCACTCTCCACTCTTAACATAGATGTGCATTGCCATGGCTCGAAAATGGTGAAAAGAATTGGGAGAAAACGGTTTAACACACCACTAAACGAAAACGATTAGGGTTGTTATTAGGGTTGTTTTAAAAATTTCTAAAATCATTAGAAAACTATATCTAGATTTCGTAGAACAGAATCTTAACAAATTATTACGATTTTACCTAATTATTAGATAAATATTGAGTTTCCTATTCCAAATATTCACTTTCTATATTTAGCAATCACTAAAAGTTTCAGAGTATACCATCTACTTTACCGTAGTAGATGTCAACTAATTTTCTCAGAGATAGAGTAAAAAGAATAAAACATATTCTACAGATTTCAGAGGCTAGAGTAAACCGTAGAAAGATTATACTAAAATGTTTAGAACATAGAGCAAATCGTAGAATACAAATTCTGAATTTTGTAGAATTCAGTATTTTCGGCCCCTAAACTATTTAGAACAGAAACTATTCCTGAATTTAGTATAACATGTACAAAATGTTAGAACGCATCATCTTAAATTTTCAGAACAGCAGAAAACGTTTTCTAAATTTTTTATATCAAATTTTATCTATCAAAAAAACCACTTATACAATTTTTTTTTTTTTTGGAAAAAATTTATATTACCTCTACTATTGTATATTTACTTATTTACCTATATTTCACATTTTTAAACATGTTAAATTTGGATTTTTCAATTCCTATGGGCAATTTTGGAAAAAATGACCATTTTCAAAAAAAGGTGTATATGGACAATTTTTTTTTTAGTGATTCTTTATTTTCAATTTTCCCAAATTTCTATTACAATTCTAGATCCATTAGGTTTTTTCATCCAATTTTGCACAATAAAATACAATTTAGGATCATAATTAAAAAACAAAAACAAAAAGATTCCTTTGTAATTCCTACCGCCACTTAGTTTCCTTCACGATTGACAAACTCAAATTTGGATCCTCAAATTGCTGGCTTAGGAGCTTTATATCTTTGAGTCACTTGCTTACTTTGTAGCTTGTCTCTTTGTTAAACTTATTGTTCACGAACTCATTCTGCTACTGTTTGATGTATGTATGCCTCGTGAGACAAGTGGGTAAAGTAGTTTTTGTTCTTGTTTGTTTTGAACAAACATTGTTTTGCATCTAAACATCTACAATAAGCCAAAATGGCTGGATCAGATCCCGGTGATAATTATATATTTAGACATACTATTTGCAAGACTTCACTTGTGTTTTTTTTTTTTTCTTTTTTCTTTTTTTCTTTTAATCTTTTTATTACATTCTGCTGGTTATAAGAGTCATACGATTTCGTGTGCGGTGATTTCCCTTGGAAGATGCAGGAATCAGGATATTCGTGGAAAGATCGAGTTGTTTGGTAATATGCTTACAGTCCCTAGCTCTTACAACTTTGTGGGTGTTCTTGCTGCTACCAGTGCCGGCGTTGATGCGGTGCAAGCGGTGCTTTTGCACCAGGTTTCATTTAAAAAAAAAAATTTAGAAGGCTTTGAGCCCTCAAAGTTTAATATTTTTGATAAAAATGATTCTAAATTTATGAAATCTTCAATTAACACCTTAAAAACATCAAATTTTTTTTTTTTTTGCACCATGTCCAACAACAACTTGAGCCGGGCCTGGCTGCTACTCTTTGATGAATGCTATACAAAACAGATGTAAAAGTGGATGAATCTTTAGTGATTTGTGGGTATTATATATATTACTTTTTATTGGATGATTGAGTCTTGCGTTTCTTTAGCTGAATGATATCGACGCTTTTAAATCTTTGATGGTTAGTTTATTTCGTGCTGCTTTAAGGCCTGTGAAACATTGTTTTGATTGAATATGTTCAAAGGCCTGATGATGAATGATTTTGCAGTTAAAGAGTTTAACAAAGAAAAAAAAAACGAAAGAAGTTTTAGTGATTTGGTGAAGAAGTTAAAAAGAATTGGGCTCTCGAAGTCGTAATGATTCACAACCAATACGTTGCAAAATTATGTGGTCTCTTGCTTCTTTCCACTTTTATTGATACTAGACCTCAGACCCCCTGCGATGTCACGGGAGAAGTATTTTAAAAAAAAAAAAAAAAAATTTAAAATTATACATTATGAAATATTTGAATGTAATAGAATAGTTTGAAGACATAAAATATAACTATCAAAATGAAAACTTATAAAACAAAAAAATATTATGTAGAATAGACGCAACTTTGCAAAAAAAATTGTTTAAAATATTATAAATATATAAAATATTTTATGAAGAATTATGGTAAATAACTACAATTAAAAAAAATCATTATGACAAAGTGATCCTAACTGAGAATATTGAACTAATAGTTGTAACGAGTAAATGCAATTTTCTATTAAATAATTATAATTAAAAATATATTTAATAATAAGTGAAACTGTATCAAAGAAAAATTAAAATTAAAACACACAACTTTAAAAACAAAATAAAATAAAATTTAAATATTAAAATAGTTTTTAATGAAAAGTTACAATAAATAGATGCACCTGTAAATTCTATAGTAAGTTTTATTAAATTTCTAAATTACTATAATCATTTCTAAGTTTTAGTTAGATTATAGAATAACGTTAAATACTAGATATTAATATTCAAATTATTTAGATTCAACATAAAACGAAAAATTTGTTTCAACGAACAATGATTTTTTTGTTATTGATGAAGAGACAAATATATAGAAAGTTCAAAAGATATTACTATTTAAATAGACACACCTATTAGAACGAAAAATTGTGATAAAAAATATGAATAAAATATAGTGAAAAGACACAACTCTACAATGAACAGATACAACTGCTTGAGTTTTATAAAAAACAAATAAAAACAATCTTTTCATAAAAAAATAGTACGAAAGTTAAAACTGTTGTTCGTATTTATTCATATTGTTATTTTTATTTTAAATATTAAACAATTTTTTTTAACAAACAGTTACGATAAATAGATGCAACTGTAAATTTTAGTTCTAATAGGTGTGTCTATTAGAACTATTAGAAAGAAAAGTTGTGATGAAAACATATAAATAAAACATAATGAAAAGACACAACTATAAAAAAAAAAAACCGTTTGAATTTAAAAGAAAAACAAATAAAAACCATAATTTTACGAAAATGTACTACGAAAAATCGTAACTGTCTGCACTTGATTATACCTAATAACTCATATAAACTGCTTTTAAATAGAAGACATCTTTATTTCAACAAACTTGTTAGTTACTGATGAAAAAACAAATATAAAGAGAGTTCAAAAGACATGACTATTTAAATAGACACGCATCACCCACCTATTAGAAAGAAAAGTTGTGATGAAAGCATATAAATAAAATATAGTGAAAAGACACAACTATAAAAAAACAACCGTTTGAATTTAAAAAAAAAACAATTAAAAACCAAAATTACAAAAATGTATTACGAAAAATCGCAACTTTCTGGACTTGATTATACCTAATAACTCATATAAACTGCTTTTAAATAGAAGACATCTTTATTACCATATTGAAAAACCAAATTCAAAAACTCACTATATAATCCATCTAACTCTTGAAAAAAAAACTCTAGGTATTTTTATTAACTTTTTTATATTTAAAATTAACTAAAAGTTGTAAATTAGATCCATCATTCCAAAAATCTTTTGTTAAATCAAGAATTGGAGGAATTTGTGTACTTTTAAATAAATGAACTCTAGAGAATAATTTAGAAGCTGTAAAACTGTTGAGATAGAAACTTTTGTGTCATGGCTAAAAAAATGAAAACAGTTCAAACAGACAAATATATATAGATTTCAAAAGATAGAAAAATTCGAATAAACACAACTCTACAATGAACAGTTGCAACTTTACAAACACACAATGAAAAATCGCAATTTTTAGTAAAACACACAATTTAAATTTTCTACAGATTTTTTTGGAAAATTATCCAAAAAGTACGATTGAAAAACACACAACTTTTGGTGGCATTTATTCGGATTTCTATTATATACTCCTTCTGTCCCTCATAGTTTGATGTTAGGAGTTTTTACACATTTTAAGAAAACAATGATTACTGATTTTAACTATATTTTTTTCTCTCACTAAAAATATATTATTTAATTTTAGACCAATAACAATTCAAAAATTTAAATATTTTCAATGATTACTTCTTGAAGTTTATAAAATATTAACTTTAATTAATTTAAAATTGTAGAAAATCAATCTTTGAGGGACAAAAAAAATTCTCTAAAACATCAATCAATGTGAGAGGGAGTATAGATTAGGAAATAAATATGAGCTCCTCGTAGCACTCAAACCCAGAGAATCATGACTTCTCGCTCTTTTAAAAGAGTAATGCTTGCATCATTAGACCAAATACTTTTCAGTACATTAAAAGTTAAAATCTAAGTGTAAACAATTTTATTCATATACTCCTTATCTTTATAAAACTTTGTAACCAAAAGAAACATATACCCCCCTTAATCTAAGAAAACCAAGTGATTTTATTTAGTATGCATTAGATAATTTTAGATTTTCACTTTAGTTCCAGCCCCAGTTCCCAATCCACCTCTTGTGGACTGACTATAAGGATGTGGTGGCGGTTGGTTTAAATATTTATGCCGGTGGCACATCCATTGAGAATGCACCCTCGTCTAAGGTCTCAATGTTAGACTGCAGGTCTCATACCTGGCACAAGGCTCCAAGCATGCGGATGGAGCGGAATCGGCCATTTACTAATGTTATTGATGGAAAAATTTATGTAGCTAGAGGCTTGAAAGACTCCACTCACTACAAGAAAACACACCATTTGCTACTCCCAAAAACGTCACAAAATAGTCGCAAAAAGCTACTTTACGACTATTTAATGACTAGTATTGATGGTCGTTAAAAAACGGTCGCAAAATGAGTAAGTCTCAAAATAGTCTTAAATTTATGACCATTTTGTGACAGCATAATATGGTCGTGTATTAGAGACTAAATTGAGACCATAATTATATCACTGGTTTGGGACATTTTTGCGACATATTACAAAAAATTAATAAAAAAAATAAAAAAATAAAATTCATATATATATATTGATTTAAATTATTTCGTTACAATTTTTCTTTAAATTAATATATATATTAATATTAACAAACCACCCAAACCGGGAATTGAATAATTGTTACAGAATTGAACCGGCCACTAAATCACGGTTAAACCGGATGCTAAAATCAACCAAAAAAAACTCTAATCACCCTAGTGAGCCCTCAGCCGCCGCAACCAAATGCCGTTTGCCGACGATTCCTGTTGCTTGCTATGCTTCTTCCTCCAAGGCTTCTCGGTGGTCTCGTGGCGTCGGATCTGTTTATGTTCTTCAACGACGAAAAAAACGGCGGTGAGAATCTTTCGCTGTCAAAAGCTTGTGAATCGGAGAGACGGAGAGAAAACAGAGGCGGAGAAAGAAGAGCGGTTGAGTGGCTTGAGTTTAACGCTTCCAATCTGTATGACCTAAGAGAGAAGCAGTGGAAATGAAGAATGAATCTGATAGTCTAAATCTTAATATGAACTCGACAAATCGCGAGAAAGAGAAGAGAAAAGACGGAACAAGTACCTGTTAGATCAGAATCAGAGGGTTTAGCGCGATGGTGGTCAGCCTGTCGGCTGGAGAGACTCATGGCGAGTCGAGGAGGAAGAGATCAGAACTACATTGAAGAGGTAGAGATCGGAGCTAAATCGAAGAGGAAGAGATCTGAGTTTCTACAGCGCCTGAAAAGCGTACGGTTCGGGTTAGGAAGCGAATAACAGATGAACTAGAATCGTTAAAAAAATTGTTGAATCACTTGAAACTAAGATTAGATCTGTGTATAATCAATGGAAATATATGTGTTTTGAGGTTAAATCTGAAAAAACTGTAACTTCTCTTACCAGCGGCGCTGCAAGGTAAAGCAACGAAGAAGAAGAGCATTTAGGTTTTTAACTAAACGTGGATTCTTATTTTTTTAATTAATGAAATAAAGATATGACATACTCTACATAATACAAATATGCCGTATACAAATATGGTCACAATTTACATAATATTATAATAATGTCCAAACGAAGATTTGGTTTATAGAATATGAAAATCGGAATGCAATTGTTTAAGATATGACAATTTGAATTATTCAGAACTATACAATTAATTAATCCACAACTCTTTTCCAAATAATTTCACATTAACCGGAAAAACCAAATAAGGGGTTATTGGTTTAGGATTCAGAAAGAATTTTAATGACTTTAAAAGTTATGTAAAATATGTTGTTATTCAATCAAGACTTTTTAAAAATCTTTAAAAATTTGGTGTTATTGGTTGTGGATTTGTAAAAAGTTATCTAAAATCTTGATAAATCTAGTGTTATTGGATTAAGAGTCTTATAAAGTCATGAAAAGTTTTATGTTATTCAATTAAAACAAAAGAATCTTGGATTGTTAATGAATTTAAATTTTGTGTTATTGGTTTAGGATTTTATATCATTTCCTTCATAACAAAAGTCATGAAAACTCTTTCATCAAATAGAAAGATTTTNTCTTATTTTTTTAATTAATGAAATAAAGATATGACATACTCTACATAATACAAATATATGCCGTATCCTCACCTGGTCACAATTTACATAATATTATAATAATGTCCAAACGAAGATTTTGTTTATAGAATATGAAAATCGGAATGCAATTGTTTAAGATATGACAATTTGAATTATTCAGAAATATACAATTAATTAACCCACAACTCTTTTCCAAATAATTTCACATTAACCGGAAAAACCAAATAAAATAGTGGGATGGTTGGAATTTTTGGGTTTGTCCGCCCAAACCAAATAATTTTAGTTTCATATTTATTTTAGTTGTGTATATAATTTTGAATACAAATTCATAATTGTTTATATAATTGTCTTTTTTTGTTCATAATTTAGGCTTTCAATGATTATGTTTTTTTGAAGATTTAAGTGTTGGATTATAATTTTAGATATACTCAGTTTAAAAAGATAAAAATCTCAGTTTAAAAAGATAAAACAATGTTTTGATAAGTTAGTTTATAAGATACTACATAACTAACAAGTTTCAACTGAAACCACATGTAACACTTGTACATGAAACAGAAAATACAAATATTTTGTTTAAAACACTGATAAACAAGAGTTTTATAGAGATTTTGTGTATGTATTACTCATAAAAGAACATGTAACACTTAAGATAAATTTTGAACTTATGGATGTTTAGTTTATAGTCATTGAAATTTAATACTTTGAGAAAGTTATTATTGATAAGGTGAGCAAAACAAAGCATAAACATCAACCTAAACATGTAAATGAATCTCAAATGTGAAATTTCAAAATATAAAATATAGAGAGTGGGTAAACAGTCTTAAAAGAGTAGCTAAATCAGGTGTTAGTCGCAAAGTCTTCAGATATCAGTCACAATATCGTCGCAAAACAGGTCTCTAATTGGTAGCAAAAGAGTGAGAAATTGAGATAGTCGTAATATAGTGGCAAATCAGTCGCAATGTGTGACCATTTTAAGACTACCATATATACGTCACAAAATAAAAAATTTGAATTCTACACATTATGAACAAAACTGTTTATATAATTCACTAAAGAGAACTCATAGTAGTAGTATAAAGTACATGTAATAGTAAGATTTAGTAAAACAATGTTTACATCAGTTAGTTTTGAATTTTTCTTCATTGCAACACATTCTCATAAAAGAACATGTAACACTTAAGATAAATTTTGAACTTATGGATTTTAGTTTATAGCCATTGAAATTTAATACTTTAAGAAAATTATTATTGATAAGGTGAATAAAACAAAGCATAAACATCAACCTAAACATGGAAATGAATCTCAAATGTGAAATTTCAAAATAAAAAATATAGAGAGTGGTAAACAGTCTTAAAAGAGTAGCTAAATCAGGTGTTAGTCGCAAAGTTTTCAGATATCAGTCACAATATCGTCGCAAAACAGGTCTCTAATCGGTAGCAAAATAGTGATAAGTGAGATAGTCGTAATATAGTGGCAAATCCGTCGCAATGTGTGACCATTTTAAGACTACCATATATATGTCACAAAATAAAAATCTTGAATTCTACACATTATGAACAAAACTATTTATATAAATCACTAAGGAGAACTCATAGTAGTAGTATAAAGTACATGCAATAGTAAGATTTAGTAAAACAGTGTTTACATCACTTAGTTTTGAATTTTTCTTCATTGCAACACATTCTTATAAAAGAACATGTAACACTTAAGATAAATTTTGAACTTATGGATGTTTAGTTTATAGTCATTGAAATTTAATACTTTGAGAAAGTTATTATTGATAAGGTGAGCAAAACAAAGCATAAACATCAACCTAAACATGGAAATGAATCTCAAATGTGAAATTTCAAAATAAAAAATATAGAGAGTGGGTAAACAGTCTTGTAACATCCGCGAACCAATTTTTGTAGATTTGGTGTGGGTGTCGATCGACACCCTTGGTGGCATCGATCGACACCATGTTTTTCCGGTTTGGTCGGGTTTGATTTAATTGTCGATTGGTTCGGTTTGGTTCAATTAAAATCTCTAAATCGTGTGTAAAAGGGGAAAACGACCCTAGGTCGTGTTATTTTGTTGGTAGTCGCCGCTTTTGAGAGAAAGAGAAAGAGAGAAAAGAGAGAAAACGTTTCTGTGACTTTCTGGGTTTGTTCTTGGANATAGTAAGATTTAGTAAAACAATGTTTACATCAGTTAGTTTTGAATTTTTCTTCATTGCAACACATTCTCATAAAAGAACATGTAACACTTAAGATAAATTTTGAACTTATGGATTTTAGTTTATAGCCATTGAAATTTAATACTTTAAGAAAATTATTATTGATAAGGTGAATAAAACAAAGCATAAACATCAACCTAAACATGGAAATGAATCTCAAATGTGAAATTTCAAAATAAAAAATATAGAGAGTGGTAAACAGTCTTAAAAGAGTAGCTAAATCAGGTGTTAGTCGCAAAGTTTTCAGATATCAGTCACAATATCGTCGCAAAACAGGTCTCTAATCGGTAGCAAAATAGTGATAAGTGAGATAGTCGTAATATAGTGGCAAATCCGTCGCAATGTGTGACCATTTTAAGACTACCATATATATGTCACAAAATAAAAATCTTGAATTCTACACATTATGAACAAAACTATTTATATAAATCACTAAGGAGAACTCATAGTAGTAGTATAAAGTACATGCAATAGTAAGATTTAGTAAAACAGTGTTTACATCACTTAGTTTTGAATTTTTCTTCATTGCAACACA
>NC_025686.1:12911143-12922705 GCF_000633955.1 Camelina sativa
GCTTTTGAGAGAAAGAGAAAGAGAGAAAAGAGAGAAAACGTTTCTGTGACTTTCTGGGTTTGTTCTTAGAGTTTTGGAGAGATATGAGGCTGTAGGAGGGTTAGCTGTTGCTGGAAACGAAGGGGGAGCTTCTGGAGGTGTTGTTTTCCACGTTTCTCAATCCAATCTTCCTGTTCTTGAGGTGAGTGCTTGACCATGGTTGATCTAAGCATGAGATCTCTCTTGTTTGTGTGTTTTCTTTGTTGTTTGTGTTGTTTTGTTGCTTGGGATCATTGCTTTTGTGATTCCCAGTGTTTTCTGAGGTAATTGGGTGAGTTTAAGACGGATTCGAGATGATTGGGAAGGAGAGTTCGATGCTCGGTTTCGCGCAGATCGTGTCTGCAGAGGAGGCATCGATCGACACTAGGAAGCATCGGTCGACACCATTTGGAGTGGCATCGGTCGACACTGTTTAGCATCGGTCGACACCATTGTTTGTAGCATCGATCGACACCGTGAGGAATCGGTCGACACTGGTCTTAGTCGAGACTTGTTTTCCTGGTTTGATGTATTGTTGTGTGTTGTTTGTTTTGCTTAAACTTGAGGGTCTCATATGCTTGTGTGTATAACCCAGTAGATGGGAGGACGGCCTCACTAAGTATTTATGATAATACTTACGCATCTCAATTGTTGTTTGTGGTGTGCAGGTATGTGACGTGGAATCATGGCGATGAGGAGGAGGATGAACTAGGGTCTCGTTTGTGTGTTGTTGGTCTTTGTTATATTGTTTAGGATGGAACCTTGGATAGAGATATGTTAGGTTGCTGGATAGAATGGATAGAAGTGTTATTGTATTGGTTTTGTATTATTGATATGTTTCCGCTGTGCATGTAATTGGATGTTGGTTTATTATTGGTTGGTTACCGTGTGTGGGTTGGTTTGTTTAATTAAGTAGTATGGGATACTTAATTATATCTTGTATTTAATTATTAAAAAGAAAAAAAAAAAAAGGGGTCGGGTTGTTTCAAGTCTTAAAAGAGTAGCTAAATCAGGTGTTAGTCGCAAAGTTTTCAGATATCAGTCACAATATCGTCGCAAATTGTGACGTCTTTGTTACTAAATAAGGGTAAAAAATGTGGACGCAAATAAGTCTTCGATATGCGACGTTTTTGTGATTTGCTGTACCGACTATATAAATGGTCACAGAGTAGTCACAAATTGTGACCATTTTAAGACGAATTTATTTTCGACGCAAAATAGTCCTAATGTAGTCGCTAATTTAAGACCCTTTTGTGACCTTTATGTTTCGTCGTTAATAAGCGACGTTTTTCTCTCCAATTTTTTTGTAGTCGTTAAGTTGTCGCAAAATAGTCTTAAAAGCGTCGCTCTATTTTGTGACTGAATAAGTAGTCACAAATTGTAGTCTCAAAATGCATGTTTTCTTGTAGTGACTTCCACAAATTGGATGGAGGTTTTCGATCCGAAAACTCAATCTTGGGAGCCTGACTGGAACCCTCTAGATAAGAGATGTAGTAGTATATACAAGAGCATAGTGGTTGAAGGAGATATCTACCTGTTTGGGTCGTTTACAAGCCAAAAAAAGATAAAATGGCTTACAGGAGAGAATCGGAATTTTAAATCCAAGATATAAGAGTATAGTGGTTGAAGTAACCTTCTTGCTTTTATCCTTCATCTCTCGTTTCTTTTGTTCCTTTTCCCTGTCGCTTCAGCCAGCAACAACTTTGGAATTATGTCGCTCCTTTCTGACTGGATCTCTACCACTAATGTTTTCCTCCACCAAAATTATGCTGCTCTTTTTCTACAACCAATCTCTCTCACCCTATAAGATCGGATGAAGTCATTGGAGGGTTTGGAGAGTTTAAATCCCCACATCCGGAGTCTAAACCACCCCTCCGTACAAACCACGAGAAGGCCGTCCGTACAAGCTATCGGTCCAGCCCATGAAGCCTACAGTTTGTTGGCCTCGTAATGTCGACAAGAAAGAGAAGGAAGGATTTTAGATTCTTCCCATATGACCATTGGGGGAAAATGCAAGTGGGAGAGCTCAAGACAAAGAAAGATCGCACACATGTGGCTTTAAGGGTTTAAACCCTCTTATGACATGTCACTTTCAACATGTGGTCAAATGCACATATGATCATGTATAGCATATTCATGTTGTATGTCTTTATACCTAGGTTACAAATCAGGTAAGAAATGATAATCTCTTTTCTCACATACTTTCTACAAACTCGCAACTCTCATACTTTTACTATTCACACTCATTCTCTTAATCTCTCATGTTCATCATTCTCCATCGTTTTACACCGTTTATTCTTATACCCCGATTATCCTTCATCTCTCATTTCTTTATCTTCTATTCCCCACGTTTCAACCAGAAACAATTCCAGAATTATACCACTCGTTCTCAGTGGATTTCTACCGTCAATCTCTTTCTCCATTGAAACTATGTCGCTCTTTCTCACGGATTTCTACCACCGCCATTTGTTTTTTCCAGCGAAATTGTGCTGCTCTTTCTCACCGGATCTCTCCTGCCAATCTCTCTCTTTAACATGACGAATCGTACTGTCTTCTTCAGAAATTTACCGTTGAAGATCTATTGTTTGTGAGATTTTTTCTCAAATTTCATTTAAAAATTTTCTGATGCAACTAAAAAAAATATACCTTTTTAAAATATATATTATCTTTTGTTGAACATGCAATTTTAGAATATGCCACGCTATTATTTATGGACTGTCGGCATGCAACTCTTGTCAAAAACAAGTAGATATTTCCAAACTTCAAGATATTTCTTTTGAATGATATGTTATTTATATTTGATTCATGTCATTTCACAAAACCCAATGATCTTTTGCTATTTTCCTTGATTCCGCTTCCCGTATCTTCTCCACCATCATCTCCTCTCCTCCGTAACCACCCCATCACAACAACAAGTACGCACCACCGGTCCACCACTATCGTATCCAGTATTCCAGTTCAACCACCATTTGTATCCTATACTACGTATGTATGTATCCACCACCGCACCTTTGTTACCTCTTTCGAACTGATCAACGTCACCTTTGTAACTATCACCTTTGTAACTATCACCACCTCTTCTGATGTGGTGATCTGTTGAAGCTATTGCTACTTCTATAACGTGTATAGCTTGGTCAACTGTTTAGATAGCTTAGTCACTTGCCCCTTTTTGGTCATTTACTTCTTAACACTTTAGGTCATCTCTTTCTTTGTATAACTAAGGCAGAAGACGCCTCATTAATAAAGGAAGACAGAAGATAAACCAAACTGTAATCTTGTCCTAAAATTATCATGGTATCAGAGCTAAATCTGGGATTTTCGAGTTAATTAATTGACATAAAGTGAGCTTCTTTTGAAGATATGGCTGATGCTTCACCACCTCCAGTCACGACTCCAACAAACACATCTGTAACGGAGGTCCGACGCACAATCTCGCCGTACGACTTAACGGCAGCGGATAACTCGGGTGCTGTGATTTCTCACCCGATACTGAAGACTAATAATTATGAGGAGTGGGCATGTGGTTTCAAAACTGCACTACGCTCCAGAAAAAAGTTTGGTTTTCTCGATGGAACCATTCCTCAGCCACCGGAAGGTTCACCAGATCTGGAAGATTGGCTGACGATTAATGCGTTATTGGTCTCTTGGATGAAGATGACCATTAATTCAGAGTTGCTGACGAACATCTCCCACCGTGATGTGGCGAGAGACTTGTGGGAACAAATTAGGAAGCGTTTCTCTGTTTCTAATGGACCAAAGAATCAGAAGATGAAGACGGACCTTGCTACTTGCAAGCAGGAGGGTATGACAGTGGAAGGATATTACGGAAAACTCAACAAGATTTGGGATAATATCAACAGCTATCGCCCTCTTCGGATATGCAAATGCGGTAGATGTATCTGCAATCTCGGAACAGAACAGGAGAAGGACCGAGAAGATGACATGGTACAACAGTTTCTTTACGGACTGAATGAAACTAAATTTCACACCATACGGTCAAGCTTGACGTCTCGTGTACCTCTTCCGGGGCTGGAGGAGGTTTACAACATAGTGAGACAGGAAGAAGATATGTTGAACAGCAGAATATCCAAAGAAGAAAGAAGTGATGTCACTGCTTTTGTTGTTCAAGCGCGGCCACGTTCTGAGGTGAGCTCAGAGAAGCTCCAAAACAAGAAAATCTGTAAGCATTGTAATAGAGGAGGTCATTCACCCGAGAACTGTTTTGTGATGATTGGTTACCCGGAGTGGTGGGGAGACCGTCCAAGAGGACAATCAAACTCGAATGGTTCAATAGGTCGTGGCAGAGGAAGATTTGGGTCTGGTTTTAGTGGAGGACAAACTCGGCCAACGTACGTGAACGCTGTCATGACTGGGCCATCCTCATCTACTGAACATGTGAACCGAGTAATCACTGACAGAGACCGTGATGCGGTTAGTGGTCTTACAGATGAGCAATGGCGTGGAGTTGTTAAGCTTCTCAATGCTGGAAGAAGTGATAACAAGTCCAATGCTCATGAAACTCTATCAGGTACATGTTCTTCTTTCTCCTCTTGGATACTTGATACAGGTGCATCCCATCACATGACAGGAAAAATAGAGTTATTGAGTGATTTGCGAACTATGTCTCCAGTTTTGATTGTGTTGGCTGATGGGAATAAAAGAGTGGCTGTTAGTGAAGGAACAGTTAGACTTGGTTCACAACTGATTTTGAAGTCTGTATTCTATGTCAAGGAGTTGGAATCAGACTTGATCTCTGTTGGGCAGATGATGGATGAGAATCATTGTGTTGTTCAACTTGCTGATCACTTCCTTGTGATACAGGACCGCACTACGAGGACGGTGACTGGAGTTGGTAAACGAGAGGCTGGAAGTTTTTATTTTCGGAGAATGGAGAATGCAGCAGTTGTGCACACGAGTGTGAAGGGCTCTTTTGATCTCTGGCATAGGCGTTTGGGACACGCATCAAACAAGATAGTCAACTTGTTGCCTAGAGAACTTTTGTCAAGTACTAAAGATATTTTGGATAATGTATGTGATACATGTATGCGAGCTAAGCAGACTCGTGAAACTTTCCCTCTCAGTGATAATAGAAGTTCAGATAATTTTCAACTTGTTCATTGTGATGTGTGGGGACCATATCGCACACCTTCCTCTTCAGGTGCTCGATATTTCTTGACAATTGTCGACGATTTCTCACGTGGTGTGTGGGTATATTTGATGACTGAAAAAAGTGAAACTCAGAAGCATTTGAAATATTTCATTGCCTTGGTTGAACGGCAATTTGAAACTAAGGTCAAAACTGTGAGAAGTGATAATGGGACTGAGTTTGTTTGTATGCGCGAGTACTTCTTGCAACATGGAATTAGTCATGAAACTTCATGCGTTGGAACTCCACATCAGAATGGAAGGGCTGAGAGGAAGCACCGACATATCTTGAATATTGCGAGAGCTTTGCGATTTCAATCGCATTTGCCTATTCAGTTCTGGGGAGAATGCATCTTGTCAGCGGCTTACCTTATCAATCGCACACCGTCGATGCTTCTTCAAGGTAAATCTCCGTATGAGATGTTATATAAGACACCTCCACACTACACTCACCTTCGTGTTTTTGGTTCCTTGTGCTACGCACATAACCAAAATCATAAAGGAGATAAATTTGAGACAAGATCAAAACGTTGTGTATTTGTTGGGTATCCACACGGACAGAAAGGATGGAGGTTATATGACTTAGAGGAACAAAAGTTTTTGGTCTCCAGAGATGTCATTTTCCAGGAAACAGAGTTTCCATATGCAAAGGCGTCGTGTGATGAAGATGATGGTCGTAAATCGGATTGTGTTAATCAATCACCTATTTTATCAAGCGTAATGGATCTCCTTGAAGCAGGTGGGCCGAATGTTAGAGCTGAAATAGGCCCAACAACCTCTAGATTAACTTCAGCCCATGAAAGTGAAGGGCCAAGTGTCCAACAAACTATTCTCGAGCCTATCTCTTCTCCGTCTCTTTCAGTTGAACCCGGAACCACATCAACTGATATGTCTTCGTTGCCTACTGAGTCACCGGAGTCGTGTGGGTCTCCTACTGCAATTCCTGAGCCAGAACCACTCGGTCGTGGACATCGCAAGAAGGAAAAATCTGTCACATTGAAAAATTTTGTTACCAACACTGTGAGTGTAGAATCTAATTCCAAGGCTGAATCTTCATCTTCTCTCTATCCAATTGAGAAATATGTTGATTGTCGTCGCTTCTCCTCATCCCATAAGGCTTTTTTGGCGGCTGTTACTGCCGGAATGGAACCAACGACATATAACAGGGCTGTGATTGACAAAGTTTGGCGTGATGCTATGTCAGCTGAGATTGAATCACTGCGAGTTAATCAAACCTTTTCGATTGTGAATTTGCCTCCAGGGAAGCGCGCCATTGGTAATAAATGGGTTTACAAGATTAAGTATCGCTCTGACGGGGAGGTAGAACGATACAAGGCTCGCTTAGTTGCATTAGGCAATCGTCAACAAGAAGGAGTGGACTATGACGAGACTTTTGCTCCGGTCGCAAAAATGAGTATGGTGCGTTTGTTTTTGGGAGTTGCTGCTGCTCGTGACTGGCATGTGCATCAAATGGATGTACATAACGCTTTCCTCCATGGTGATTTGACGGAGGAGGTGTATATGAAATTGCCTCAAGGATTTCACTGTGATGATCCAAACAAGGTATGTCGTCTTCATAAGTCTTTATACGGTTTAAAACAAGCTCCAAGGTGTTGGTTCTCCAAACTTTCTTCTGCCTTGAAACAGTATGGTTTCACACAGTCATTGTCTGATTACTCTCTGTTTAGCTACAACCATAATGGCATCTATGTTCATGTCCTTATCTATGTTGATGATTTGATCATTTCGGGTAACTGTTCTGAGGCTGTTGCTCAATTCAAATCATATCTGGAATCCTGTTTTCACATGAAAGACCTTGGCTTACTCAAATACTTTCTTGGCATTGAAGTGAGCCGTAATGATCAAGGATTCTACTTGTCCCAACGAAAGTACGTTCTGGATATTATTTCTGAAATGGGACTCCTTGGAGCTAAGCCATCAGCCTTCCCACTTGAACAAAACCATAGACTATCATTGTCCAAGTCCCCTCTGATCGCAGATTCTGCAAGGTATCGTCGTCTGGTTGGGAGACTCATTTACTTGGCTGTAACACGTCCTGAGTTGTCTTATTCTGTTCACACTTTGGCACAGTTCATGCAACATCCACGTCAAGATCATTGGGATGCTGCAGTTCGTGTTGTTCGTTATTTAAAATCCAATCCGGGACAAGGAATTTTGCTCTCTCGCAATTCCACTCTACAACTCAATGGTTGGTGTGATAGTGACTGGGCGGCTTGCCCTCTCACTCGTCGTTCTCTCACAGGCTACTTTGTGCAGCTTGGTGATACTCCCATCTCCTGGAAAACGAAAAAAACAGCCCACTGTTAGTCGCTCTTCTGCGGAGGCAGAATATCGAGCCATGGCGTTTCTTACTCAAGAACTTATGTGGCTCAAGCGGGTGCTTTATGATCTCGGTGTTTCTCATGTTCAGCCTATGCGTATCTTCTCCGATAGTAAATCTGCAATTGCTCTAAGTGTCAATCCGGTTCAACATGAGTGCACCAAACATATTGAGGTGGATTGCCATTTTATTCGAGATGCCATCGTTGCTGGTATTGTTGCAACTTCTTTTGTCCCTTCTCAACACCAGCTCGCGGACATCCTTACTAAAGCGTTGGGCCAAAAAGAAGTTCTTTTGTTTCTTCGCAAGTTGGGCATTCTCGATGTGCATGCTCCAACTTAAGGGAGGGTGTTGAAGCTATTGCTACTTCTATAACGTGTATAGCTTGGTCAACTGTTTAGATAGCTTAGTCACTTGCCCCTTTTTGGTCATTTACTTCTTAACACTTTAGGTCATCTCTTTCTTGTCCTAAAATTATCATGATCTTTGCTGCTAGACCTCCTTTTTTTGTCAGATTTTATATTGGAGTTTCACCGCAAATCCCACCTCTTCCAAACCAATATAGCATCTTGAAATAATCATAAATTATATCCCACCACGAAAAGAGTTATTTACCTAAATAAACAAAGTCATAGTTATTTTGTTAACAAGCTACATTTCATCTAGTAATATTACTCAAATAAAATAAAAACAGAGCGAAGCAGCAGGAAATACAAATTTATTCTTTTTTTACATCCACAAAATTGTTCTTTTTTTTTTTTGTCATCTGAAACATATAATATTTCGTGTTATGTAACATCAGACCTTGTCCACAAAGCAAGACTGAAACAGTCAGTGGTAAAGCTACAATTAGCCTTCATTAACAAATCAACTAATTAACCACGAAATTGTTGTTATTAGTTCAATTTTTCATTTTTTATAAAAATTAAGTCTCAAAATTACTTATTATTTTGAGGCCCATTACCATTCAACAAAAGAAATTCTGATCCACTACTTCTATTTAAGAACTCTAATAAATAAATAAATTAAAAATCGAGTTAAATTCCTTCCTAAATATATATATTACCTACAAGTCGGAGACGCCGACGACGACGAAGAAATCGAAAGGTTAGATCAGCGACGACTTTATCTCGATGACGTCCGTAAAGAAGAAGACGAAGAAACAGTCTCCGGAATCATTTCCATATGATTTGCTCTTGACTTGCTTCGCACGCGTCCCTAGAATGTACTACCCGACTCTCTCCTTAGTCTCCAAGAGCTGTCGAACCCTCCTTGCTTCACCGGATCTTTGCAAGACTCGGTCTTTGTTAAACCACAGGGAGAGTTGTCTCTACGTGTGCTTAAAGTTCCCTTATTTTGACCCTAACCCACGTTTGTTCACTCTCTGCCAAAAACCTAATCGAACCCTAACCAACATCCCCAAGAAGAAAAATAAGAAGTCAACTGCACATGTTTTGGTTCCAGCCCCAGTTCCCAATCCACCTCCTAAGGACTATAAAATGGTGGCTGTTGGTTCTAATATCTATGCCATTGGCGGAACCATTGAGAATGCACCCTCGTCTAGCGTCTCAGTCCTGGACTGCCAGTCTCATACATGGCACAAGGCTCCAAGCATGCTGATGGACCGGAATTACCCAGCTGTTAATGTCGTTGATGGCAAAATTTATGTAGCTGGAGGCTTGAAAGACTTCACTTCTTCAAACTGGATGGAGGTTTTCGATCCAAATACTCAAACTTGGGAGCTTATATCGAGACCTCTAGATAAGATATGTAGACATATGTACAAGAGCTTAGTGATTGAAGGAGATATCTACCATTTTGGGGATAATGTTGTGGCTTACAAGCCAAAAGAAGATAAGTGGATAGCGATTACAAAAGAGCATCCAAATTTTCTAACAGGATGGTTTCAGTATTCTTATTGCATGATTGATAACGTAATGTATTGTTATCATCCAGCAGGTGGAGTCCTATGGTATGACTCTAAGCTAAGATGCTGGAATAAACTGAAGGGTCTTGAAGGTTTGCCTAATTTTGGTAGGTATAGTGCTGTTAAATTAGCGGATTGTGGTGGTAAGCTTGTTGTTCTGTGGGACAAGTATGTGCGTGCAAGTAGGTATAAGGAGATTATGATTTGGTGTGCAGAGATTTCACTTGAAAAATGCAACAGTCAAGAGATTTGGGGGACAATCGAGTGGTCTGATGCTGGGGGACAATCGAGTGGTCTGATGCGGTTCTTACAGTCCCTAAGTCTTATTACTTCGTTTCTGCTATTTACGCTACTTATTGACAGGTTAGAACATAATGAATTTGGTTATGTTATGTCACTTATGAAGGAGTTTTTAACGTAATGCAATTATCATGTCTTTGCCTACAAAGCATCTGCACTCGCTTGCTTGTAAATTATTAAGCTTATTTTGTGACAGTACTGTTACTTTGATAACCCCTCTGATCCCAAACTCTATTCTTTTTTTCTACTGCGTGATGAATGTCTCATTAGACTAGTGGGTAATGTCGTTTCTGTGCTGAATATATAGGTGTTGGAAAATGTCTATAGCTGACGTCGCTTTCACTTCTAAAGATAATGCACAAACTTGTAAACCGTATAACCATGCTTTGCCTATGAAAAAATGCTTTTGTTTGTGTTGCTTGTTTGTCTATTATTGTACATCTTTAGGGTAACAAGTTAAATGTTCGAATCCAATTACAATATATTGTGTCTTCTCTCCATCTTAATTGTGAAATCAATATAGCCTTAAATTTTCTTCATTCCTGTTGGATTTTGTTAGAATTTTTAGAGGGTTATATTTTTTTACAAGAAAAGCTCGTATTTTATACTCTGTTTTTTAAACATGTAACAAAGTAACCGACTTAAATAACCCATTTGCAACAGACTCGTTGCCTTTGACTCGAAAACGAACTTATAGAAATAATCAGGAAGTGAATTCTACCACAGACAATCATACTAGTGCGATTACCACTAAAGAGCATCACAACTTCAAAACTGGGTTGCAAACAATAGAGCTCGTATTCTTCTTCGTCATGGTCGCTCCTTGTTTGGGATGATACAACAAACATCACAACTCACTTAACAAGTTTAAGACTCAAAAGAGACAAGACATGCTTATGGATGTTCAACACTGTCCATTTTCTCTTTGTTTCGTGAGTTCAAGACAAAACCAAAAAATCGAATTTGTACCAACCCGATTCGAACCGATATTCAAAACCAAACCAAAAATTATTTTAATTTCTTTACGGTTTAGTTATTTGGTTTACGTAATAACTAAACCGTATTAGCAACCATCACTAAGCCCACACATTTTGCTAAAAGGCTTCTTTTTTTTTTTTTTTTTTTTTNAAAGCTAAAAGGCTTCTAAATCCCTTCTTCCTCGACCTTCATTTTGGCGCCAAATCCGCAGTCGTGTTCCCGCCCGAGCAAATTGATCTTATGGGAATCTTCAAGCAGAGAGAGAGAGAGATTTTTGATCTAATGGCGTCGAGTTCGGAAGTGGGGGGATCATCGGCGGACTACGAAACGATGATGTCGACATCGGACGTTGAGCTATTGAAGAGGGCGTGGCGTAACGAGAAGGCGGCGCCTGAGATTCTTCAGTATGAAGGAGCTCTTGTCGAAAGAGCCAAAGAACAGATCGAATTAGTGGTACAATCTCTAAATCCCTAATTGTTTTGTTTGTGTTGGTTTTTTTTTCCTTTAAATCAGAAATATTATGGTCCCGGATGATCTTCATTAACCCTTCCTAATCAATCTATATCCACAAATTTTGGAAATTTAGAGTTTTTAATTTTGTTTGTAATATCAAAAACTACAGGAAGAAACAATTGAGGATTATGTGGAAAATGGTAAAGACCCTTTATTGGTGTCACTTTATCAGATGGATTTGGACAGAACCCAGTTTCTACTCAGATCTTATCTCAGGGTTAGGCTCGTCAAGGTGTGTTCTATATATCCCTCCCATTGTCTACTGGGTGTTTCAGATTAGCTTTGTGAGTTTTTAATTCAAGGAAATGTTGTGTAGAAAACCTTTGTTTAGTTATCATCT
>NC_025686.1:12924767-12927154 GCF_000633955.1 Camelina sativa
TCGACATAGGAGCACTAATGCGAAGCATCCTGGAAAAGATCGACGCCCAAGACAGAAAGACAGAGGAACGATTCGCCACTCTCTCTAGCGTCTGTGTAAAACTACAAGAAAATGCCGAACATCCAGACGACACCAATAGAGCCGATCCCAATAGCGCCGATCAGGACCAGAGCGGGGAATTGGCCGAACTCAAAAGTCAAATGAAGGATGTCACAAGCAAGTTCCACCAAGCACCCAGTGCGGCACCTGATGTAGACCATATGTTGGAGCAGTCCCAAAAAACTCCATTCACTGCGCGAATCCGTCGGGTCGTCGTTCGTCCCGATTGCAAAATAAAGCACCTACCTCCGTATAAGGGAGATTCGGACCCAACTCACCATTTGACATCCTTCGAGATCGCAATCCATCGTTGCGAGTTTTCCCCGGAAGAGCTAGACGCTGGAAAGTGTNTCATTAACCCTTCCTAATCAATCTATATCCACAAATTTTGGAAATTTAGAGTTTTTAATTTTGTTTGTAATATCAAAAACTACAGGAAGAAACAATTGAGGATTATGTGGAAAATGGTAAAGACCCTTTATTGGTGTCACTTTATCAGATGGATTTGGACAGAACCCAGTTTCTACTCAGATCTTATCTCAGGGTTAGGCTCGTCAAGGTGTGTTCTATATATCCCTCCCATTGTCTACTGGGTGTTTCAGATTAGCTTTGTGAGTTTTTAATTCAAGGAAATGTTGTGTAGAAAACCTTTGTTTAGTTATCATCTCTAATGGATAGTGTTGTTTGTTACAGATTGAGAAGTTTATGTTCCACAACCTCAAGTCAGAAGAAGCTGAAAGGCGGCTTTCTGAGCAGGAGAGAGTCTTTGCTACAAAGTTTGTCTTCTTACTTGTCTGATTTTTTTATGTTGATTGGCTTGTCTTTTTCCTTGTAAGCTGTTTTGCCTTTGTTATGTGTGGTAGTAAATGTTATAGGTTTGGTGTAGAATCTGTGTGGTATAGATACTGTTAGAGAGATATGTCTGGTACTTTACAAGTTAGAAACGGGATTAGAATTAACCCATACACGAACTCTCCCGGAAATTGAAAACCTCAGGTAGCCTAGGTACTTGTTTTCAAGAGTATCCGTTTGAGTGGTCTTTTCCGACTTCAAACTTTAGTTTTTACAATTTACGTTAATGGCTGTTGTTGTGAGACGTATATATTTGAATGATCACATTCGCTGCAGGTGTGCTGATGATTTGGTAAAGCATTTCGAAGAGACTGTCCTGCTTAAGTTACCCGAGAATTATCAGTCGGTCCTCAAGCAATCCCAAATAAGTGAAGTGGATGATATGGGTAACTCCCTGAACCTAATCACTGTGATATCAGTTAGTTAAGATTGTCACTATAGTTGAACACTCCCTTCACAGTAGCTAGAGCTGTGTGTGCTTTGTGATGACTATAATTGTGAATTTACATTTTACAGTGCCGCAGCCCCATTTGGATACCTTTGTTGTTTGTAGAAGCAACAACTTTGTCTCCCTCAATCTATACGAAGAGTGAGAGAATTCTCTTCCCTCCTTAACCTTATTCCTCCATACACACACTCAACCTTTATTAAATCTAAGTGTGAGTTTACTATGGTTTTTGCAGAGGAGAGAGCCCTGAGACTGTGGAAATGGAGCGCGGTGATCTCTACTTCATACGTTACAAGATTGTTAAAGGAGCAATCGAATCTGGCCAAATTGACTTGATCTGAGCTCAATAATGCTACCAGAACCATAAGTGAAAGATAGTGCTACCATTGTTCATTATGATATGAACCTGATTTGCTTGTGTTGTATAGTGAATTTTTCTATATTGTTTTGAGTTTCCCTATGTATCCTTGTAGCCTAGCAAAGCTATTCATTCTCTTCCCAAAATTAAGGCTTCAACCCTCACATCAGCTTATTATTGTTTTTGTAGTTTCTTAGATATGTTTGTAATTGTTCCATTCAGTGATAGATCGAGTAACCCCAAAAACCGTAAGAATAAAAGATCTTTTTGGTTAACAGAAACAAAAAGGCTATTAAAATATCTCTTACGTTACGTGTGCCGCCATAAACCAAATAAAAATTCTTCTGCTGAGTCTTGCTTGGATAGAGAGCATAGAGGTTAGATCCCCAAAATCTTGAGTTGGCTTTCTTGTAATTTGAGTCGATCAAAGTTGGATTTTTTTGGCTTTGGGTTTTCCCTAAATATCTTCTCTGACCACTCTGTGTGGTCTAACATCTAAATTATCTGTAAAAAAAAAATACAGGAATTGAAATCTTTGTCAAACAGTGAATATTGTTGGATATGGGTTTCACCCAGCCTTAACAGGCTTTCCTGCAGGCCCACTATCGAAACAGTCACCCCAAAAACCCA
>NC_025686.1:12928131-12933833 GCF_000633955.1 Camelina sativa
CAAGTAACATCGGGCAAGAGTCAGGAGTAAATCCGATTCTAAGCTATAGTTCAGTTAGTCATTTTGAGAAGCACAATTCTCTGTAATTAGCCACCCGGCTTATAACGGTTATATTGTAATTCGACGATCTTTGACTATCTTAATAAAAGTCCTTTGTTTCACCCTTTCTATTATATCATCCTCGAGCTAGTAGCTATACTAGTTCAACATTTGGTGCGCATCCAGGGAAACAAACAAGGAAAGCTTTTGAAGAAAGTCCAACATCGACGAAGCACATTTTGAGCAATGGCAGAAAGAGAAACAACGGGCAGCGACGGCTATGTGGCGGACACGCCGGACCGCATCTAGCAGGCCCAAGAGGAGCTTCCAATACCGCCGACCCGGCCCCCGACAACGCCGAACGGCTCGATCGGAGAAGGCACAAGCGCCATCGACATAGGAGCACTAATGCGAAGCATCCTGGAAAAGATCGACGCCCAAGACAGAAAGACAGAGGAACGATTCGCCACTCTCTCTAGCGTCTGTGTAAAACTACAAGAAAATGCCGAACATCCAGACGACACCAATAGAGCCGATCCCAATAGCGCCGATCAGGACCAGAGCGGGGAATTGGCCGAACTCAAAAGTCAAATGAAGGATGTCACAAGCAAGTTCCACCAAGCAACCAGCGCGGCACCTGATGTAGACCATATGTTGGAGCAGTCCCAAAAAACTCCATTTACTGCGCGAATCCGTCGGGTCGTCGTTCGCCCCGATTGCAAAATAAAGCACCTACCTCCGTATAAGGGAGATTCGGACCCAACTCACCATTTGACATCCTTCGAGATCGCAATCCATCGTTGCGAGTTTTCCCCGGAAGAGCTAGACGCTGGAAAGTGTCAGCTGTTCATCGAAAACCTGAGCGGCGACGCCCTCGGCTGGTTCTCCTCTTTGCCGCCTGACTCAATCGACAGCTTCCGTACACTCTCGCTAACCTTCTTGAAACAATACTCGATATTAGCCGTCCCCACCGCGACAATCGCCGATCTCCACAATATCGAGCAAGGGGAACATGAGCCGTTGCGAACATTCATGGATAGGTTCAAAAAGATTGCCACACAGGTAAAAGCACCCCATAGCGTTTCGCTTGCAGCCCTTCACAAGGCCCTATGGTACGAATCAACGTTCCGAAAGGATCTCAAGTTGAACAGATTCCCAACTTTCCAAGATGCCCTCCATCGAGCGGGAGTCCACATTGAACTGGAAGAAGAAAAAGTCATTTACGACAAAAAACGTGCTTCTACTGGAATTCAAGTGCCAACCGGCAAAGCAAAAGAGGTATACCACGAACCTCGCCAACACCTCGACAAAGAATACCTCGGGGACAGTAAGAAGCGCGGCGCAACGTACCTCGTCAATGAAGCCCCGCCAACCCCCGCAGTCAGCTCGTCAGCTATAGTACCGACGACCCCACCAAAAGGGGCAAGAGAAGAGCCTGACCATAACTTGTATTGCGAGCTACACGAATACACCGGGCACTCTACGCAGTCTTGCAGACACTTGCAAAACGCGCTGCTGGGCAAGTACCTCAACGGCGAGGTAAAAGTGGAGTTACGCTAGTACAAGAGTAATGCCCCGCGAGGGCGAGGTCGAGGATGCCATGGGCATCAAGGACGAGGTCCAAATAACCATTTCAACAATGGACCAGCGCCGAATAACCAGCCCGCAGCTGGCAACCAGGTGGGAGGACAAGAAAACCAACCGGCTGACGCGCCACCACCTCCAGCCCGTCGTAGAATTAATGTCATAAGAGGAAGTCTACCGTACGACCCTAACTGGCCTCGTGCCTTATATCCCGTCCACGACGTCGAGAGAGCCGTACGCGATTGGTTGCCTGGCAGAACACCTATATGCCGATCGTACTCTCCGATCATGTTCGGAGAAGAGGACACTGCCGAGCATCGGACTTCGCCCACTGGACCTGTCGTTGTTGAAATAAACATCGGCGATTGCTTAGTCCCGGATGTGTTGGTCGATACAGGAAGCTCCGTTAACGTCATCTTCCAGAGAGCACTCCCGCAGATAAAAGTCGACCTGCACTTGACCATGCCCGAAGTACAAACCTTGACTGGTTTCGATGGATGCTCTCTTACCTCTTTAGGAACGGTCATGCTCCCAATGAGGGTCGGTGGTACGGTTCACCTCTTTGACTTCGCAGTCGTCGACCGTCCAAGCGCGTATAATGCCATCCTTGGGACGCCTTGGCTCCATAAAATGAAAGCTGTGGTTTCCATCTACCATCAATGTGTCAAATTCCCAACGGAGTTCGGCACTTACACCCTCTACGCCGACCCAACAGCGACCCAATGGCCGCCCCGTCGCCGTGTTGACATGATAATGGGAGGATTGACAGCATGTAGAGATTCCGTGCGGTCAATCCGCGACTATGTAAAGGCCGGCACAGCTGCGGTCTGGCCAGTTAAAGTCCCACCCTTTGTACCTCCGATCACGTTCACAGCAAACGACTTGGTTGGAGTCAACTTCCCCCACAACGACCCTCTCGTCATCGAATTACACGTTGGAGAGAGCGAAGTAACAAGGATTATGGTCGACACGGGAAGCTCCGTCAACGTAATCTTCCGGGATGTCCTCGACAAAATGGAGGTCAATAATAGAGAAATCAAACCATCGATCAGGCCGCTCACCGGGTTCGACGGAAATTACATGATGACGTCCGGCACAATCAAGTTGCCAATTTACGTATCCGGCATACCCTCGTGNCGTGGCACAAGTTTGTTGTGGTCGATAAGCCGGCTGTTTATAACATCATTCTCGGATCCCCCTGGATTCACGACANTGCCTTCTCAAGATATAACCAAATCTTGATGCACACCGACGACCGCGAAAAAACCGCCTTTATCACAGATCAAGGCACGTTCTGCTACAAAGTAATGCCGTTCGGTTTGAAAAACGCGGGAGCCACCTATCAACGTCTTGTCAATAAGATGTTTGCAGACCAATTAGGAATAACTATGGAGGTGTACATCGACGACATGTTAGTCAAATCCGCAAACGCAAACGATCACGTCGAGCACCTGCGAAAGTGTTTTCAAACCCTGAATAAGTATAACATGAAACTCAACCCGGCAAAATGCTCATTCGGTGTGACGTCAGGAGAATTTCTAGGGTATATCGTCACGAAAAGGGGAATAGAGGCAAACCCGAAGCAAATAAAAGCCATACTCGACATGCCCTCGCTGCGAAACAAGCGCGAAGTCCAACGCCTGACCGGCAGGATAGCAGCTTTAAACCGATTCATTTCGCGGTCAACCGATAAAAGCTTGCCGTTCTACCAATTGCTGCGATCGACGAACAAAGCGTACGAATGGACCGCCGAATGCGAGCAGGCGTTCGTCGAGTTAAAAACTTATTTAACCACCCCTCCCATACTTTCAAAGCCCAAGGAAGGAGAAAAGCTCTACCTATATATCGCCGTTTCGGGGTCGGCAGTTAGCGGAGTATTAGTCAGAGACGACCGAGGCGAACAAANTTATCAACGTCTTGTCAATAAGATCTTTGCAGACCAATTAGGAATAACTATGGAGGTGTACATCGACGATATGTTAGTCAAATCCGCGAGCGCAAACGATCACGTCGAGCACCTGCGAAANAGCCAGATATTCACAATCAAGGGCAATCAAGCAGACGCTAGGAACTGTTTCGTAGTCGAATGCAAGTTACGGAAGGCCGCTGATTTATAGCAATCACAGCAAGCNGGCATACGCCGTGGTAATTTCAGCTCGTAAGCTCAGACCCTATTTCCAATCACATACAATCGCGGTCCTGACGAACCNGTCATGCTCCCAATGAGGGTTGGTGGTACGGTTCACCTCTTTGACTTCGCAGTCGTCGACCGTCCAAGCGCGTATAATGCCATCCTTGGGACGCCTTGGCTCCATAAAATGAAAGCTGTGGTTTCCATCTACCATCAATGTGTCAAATTCCCAACGGAGTTCGGCACTTACACCCTCTACGCCGACCCAACAGCGACCCAATGGCCGCCCCGTCGCCGTGTTGACATGATAATGGGAGGATTGACAGCATGTAGAGATTCCGTGCGGTCAATTCGCGACTATGTAAAGGCCGGCACAGCTGCGGTCTGGCCAGTTAAAGTCCCACCCTTTGTACCTCCGATCACGTTCACAGCAAACGACTTGGTTGGAGTCAACTTCCCCCACAACGACCCTCTCGTCATCGAATTACACGTTGGAGAGAGCGAAGTAACAAGGATTATGGTCGACACGGGAAGCTCCGTCAACGTAATCTTCCGGGATGTCCTCGACAAAATGGAGGTCAATAATAGAGAAATCAAACCATCGATCAGGCCGCTCACCGGGTTCGACGGAAATTACATGATGACGTCCGGCACAATCAAGTTGCCAATCTACGTATCCGGCATACCCTCGTGGCACAAGTTTGTTGTGGTCGATAAGCCGGCTGTTTATAACATCATTCTCGGATCCCCCTGGATTCACGACATGCAGGCCGTCCCATCCACTTATCATCAGTGTGTGAAGTTCCCCCTGTCCAGCCAGATATTCACAATCAAGGGCAATCAAGCAGACGCTAGGAACTGTTTCGTAGTCGAATGCAAGTTACGGAAGGCCGCTGATTTATAGCAATCACAGCAAGCGCTGGACGAGCCGCCAGCACCTAGCCCCGAGGAAATTCCGAATCACCACCTGCTCGACGAGATCAATATCGACGAGAGTGACCCAAAGCGGTGCATTGGGATCGGCGCTGATCTCGACCCGGCAATAAGAATCGAACTGGTCCAATTCTTGAAGGACAACGCTTCCACCTTTGCCTGGTCTTTTGACGATATGGTTGGAATCAGCATGGACGTCACAAGTCATGAACTTAACGTCGATCCCACTTATAAACCCGTCAAGCAGAAGCGGCGGAAGCTCGGACCCGAACGGTCTAAAGCAGTAAATGACGAGGTCAAAAAATTGTTAGATGCTGGGTCAATCATGGAGGTTAAGTATCCTGAGTGGCTAGCAAATCCGGTGGTGGTTAAAAAGAAAAATGGGAAGAACAGAGTCTGCATCGACTTCACGGATCTCAATAAAGCCTGCCCCAAGGATAGCTACCCGCTACCACATATAGAGAGGCTCGTCGAGGCCACGGCGGGCAATGCATTGCTCTCCTTCATGGATGCCTTCTCAGGATATAACCAAATCTTGATGCACACCGACGACCGCGAAAAAACCGCCTTTATCACAGATCAAGGCACGTTCTGCTACAAAGTAATGCCGTTCGGTTTGAAAAACGCGGGAGCCACCTATCAACGTCTTGTCAATAAGATGTTTGCAGACCAATTAGGAATAACTATGGAGGTGTACATCGACGACATGTTAGTCAAATCCGCAAACGCAAACGATCACGTCGAGCACCTGCGAAAGTGTTTTCAAACCCTGAATAAGTATAACATGAAACTCAACCCGGCAAAATGCTCATTCGGTGTGACGTCAGGAGAATTTCTAGGGTATATCGTCACGAAAAGGGGAATAGAGGCAAACCCGAAGCAAATAAAAGCCATACTCGACATGCCCTCGCCGCGAAACAAGCGCGAAGTCCAACGCCTGACCGGCAGGATAGCAGCTTTAAACCGATTCATTTCACGGTCAACCGATAAAAGCTTGCCGTTCTACCAATTGCTG
>NC_025686.1:12935637-12938796 GCF_000633955.1 Camelina sativa
TTCAGCTCGCAAGCTCAGACCCTATTTCCAATCACATACAATCGCGGTCCTGACGAACCAACCTCTGCGGCAAATTCTGCATAGCCCGGGACAATCAGGTCGCATGGCGAAGTGGGCAGTCGAATTAAGTGAGTACGATATCGAATATCTGGGCCGAACTTGCATGAAGTCTCAAGTATTGGCAGATTTCATTGTCGAACTGCCCCAACATTTCACCTCTCCTAGCTCAAGCGAAGAGAACTGGTATTTGTACGTCGACGGAGCTTCGTTGCAGCATGGTTCAGGAATTGGGATTCGCCTAACATCCCCAGCTGGAGAGGTTGTTGAGTAGTCGTTCCGCCTCAACTTCACCGCAACAAACAATGAGTCAGAGTATGAAGCTTTACTTGCCGGAATGCGGCTCGCAGCGGGGATCGGCGTAAAAAGGCTTCACGCCTACTGCGATTCCCAGCTCGTCGCAAACCAATACAATGGAGAGTACGGTACCAAATGTGGCCGCATGGACGCATACTTAAAGATAGTAAAGGAGCTCGCAAAGGGGTTCGACCATTTCATGATCGACAAGATACCTCGAAGCGCCAACGCACCCGCAGACGCCCTGGCCGTCTTAGCATCAACCTCAGACCCGGACCTACGTCGGGTAATCCCAGTCGAGAGTATCTCAGTAAGTAGCATCGACTCTGGGGCTCAAGTTAACATCATATCTGCCGACCCGGCGGAACATGCCGACCTTGACGATGAGGCACAACCTAACCATGAGGCCAAGCTCGCCGCCGAACCCGCGGACTGGCGCCAAGAAATACTTCAGTACATCAGTGAAGGAGTAATCCCGGCAGATAAATGGCAGTCCCGACGCCTTAAAAAGAAGGCGGCACAGTACGTTATAGTCGAGGGACGCCTTTACCGTTGGAGCGCGGCCGGCATATTACTACATTGCATCTCGACAGAAGAAGCCCAGCGAGTAATGCAGGAAACACACGAAGGAGCCGGAGGAAACCACTCCGGTGGACACGCCTTAGCACTAAAAATCAGGAAACATGGAATATACTGGCCGACTATGGTCAGTGACTGCGAGCAGTTCGCCGTGAAGTGTGAAAAATGTCAGAGACATGCATCCGATATACACGCCCCGGCAGAATTACTCTCAACAACAACAGCGCCGTATCCGTTTATGAGATGGGCAATGGATATCGTCGGACCACTACCCGCGTCACACGGCAAAAAGTTCCTTCTTATATTGACTGACTACTTCACCAAGTGGGTTGAGGCTGATTCCTATAAGAAAATCCAAGCGAATGAGGTCCAAAACTTTGTCTGGAAAAATATAATATGCCGACACGGATTACCCTACGAAATCGTAACAGATAACGGATCGCAGTTTATATCCAAAAAATTCGATGATTTCTGCGCAAGTTGGCGTATCCGGCTCAGTAAATCAACCCCGAGGTACCCTCAAGGCAACGGTCAGGCTGAGGCGACCAATAAGACTATCTTAAGTGGCTTAAAAAAGCGGCTCGAAGAAAAGAAAGGCCTCTGGGCCGACGAGCTAGACGGCGTGCTATGGTCCCACCGAACAACTCCGCGAAGAGCATCAGGACAAACACCATTCTCGCTAGCTTATGGCCTGGAAGCAATGGCGCCAGCCGAAGTAAGCGTCGGCAGTTTACGCCAGACCATGTTAGTCAAGAACACCGAGCTAAACGACGAAATGCTCTATGACAGCCTCGACGAGATCGAAGAACTAAGAGATCGCGCCTTGCTCCGAATTCAGAATTACCAGCAGGCGGCAGCTCGTCATTATAACAAAAAGGTCAACCTGCGATCCCTCAGCGAGGGAGACCTCGTTCTACGCAAGGTGTTCGAAAACACCGCCGAGCTCAACGCTGGTAAGCTCGGTGCAAAATGGGAAGGGCCGTACCAAGTATCCAAAATTGTTCGCCCAGGAGTTTACGAACTAATTACCATGTCCGGCGAAGCTATTCCGCGATCCTGGAACGCTGGCAACCTTAAGCGCTACTTCTATTAAGAAATTTATACATTACGCATATTATATTTCTGTTTCCATCTAGGAGTATTTAATATCTATGTAATTTGAACTACGATCGGCTTGATCCTTTTTTTCTTAAAAAAAAAAAGGGTACGTAGGCAACCTGAAAAGGTGCAGCCACTACTTATGAATGCAATTTTCTTTGAAAATCCCTGCGTTCCTTTTATTAAGCATATTGTCTTGCAAAAATCGACAAACATCATACAAGCAACAAAGAAAACAAAAAAATACATCCAAACAAGGTCGGCAATTTGGCCAGTTGTCCCGACTAAAACAAAATAATAATAAATTGCACTCCACGCGAAGTGCAAATCGTAAGCCGAGCTCCAACCATTGCTCACAAATAAACCAAGGCCGACAAGCAAAATAAGCCGCCACCAGCGCGCAATNGTAAAGTGTGAAAAGTGTCATAGACATGCGTCCGATATACACGCCCCGGCAGAATTACTCTCAACAACAANGGTAGGGAATAAGCCGAGCTTTAATACGCGAACCATACGCTTCTCGCCCCCAAAATCTAACAGCCGCATCCTGCAAAAGCAGACAAAAAAAAACGGTTCCGAACAAAGACTTTCGGCTCGACACAATAAGATGAGAGACGTCTNGCAGGCAGCAGCTCGTCATTATAACAAAAAGGTCAACCTGCGATCCTTCCCTCGTTCTACGCAAGGTGTTCGAAAACACCGCCGAGCTCAACGCTGGTAAGCTCGGTGCAAAATGGGAAGGGCCGTACCAAGTATCCAAAATTGTTCGCCCGGGAGTTTACGAACTAGTTACCATGTCCGGCGAAGCTATTCCGCGATCCTGGAACGCCGGCAACCTTAAGCGCTACTTCTATTAAGAAATTTGTGTATTACGCATATTATATTTCTATTTCCATCTAGGAGTATTCAGTATCTGTGTAACTTGAACTACGATCGGCTTGATCCTTTTTTTTTAAAAGGCGCAGCCACAACTTATGAATGCAATTTTCTGTGAAAATCCCCGCGTTCCTTTTTATTAAGCATATTGTCTTGCAAAATTCGACAAATATCATACAGGCAACAAAGAAAACAAAAAAATACACACCCAAACAGGGTCGGCAATTTGGCCAGTCGTGACGATTAAACAAA
>NC_025686.1:12940610-12944600 GCF_000633955.1 Camelina sativa
GCTCGCCGCCGAACCCGCGGACTGGCGCCAAGAAATACTTCAGTACATCAGTGAAGGAGTAATCCCGGCAGATAAATGGCAGTCCCGACGCCTTAAAAAGAAAGCGGCACAGTACGTTATAGTCGAGGGACGCCTTTACCGTTGGAGCGCGGCCGGCATATTACTACATTGCATCTCGACAGAAGAGGCCCAGCGAGTAATGCAGGAAACGCATGAAGGAGCCGGAGGAAACCACTCCGGCGGACACGCCTTAGCACTAAAAATCAGGAAACATGGAATATACTGGCCGACTATGGTCAGTGACTGCAAACAGTTCGCCGTAAAGTGTGAAAAGTGTCATAGACATGCGTCCGATATACACGCCCCGGCAGAATTACTCTCAACAACAACAGTGCCGTATCCGTTTATGAGATGGGCAATGGATATCGTCGGACCACTGCCCGCGTCGCACGGCAAAAAGTTTCTTCTTATATTGACTGACTACTTCACCAAATGGGTTGAGGCTGATTCCTATAAGAAAATCCAAGTGAATGAGGTCCAAAATTTTGTGTGGAAAAATATAATATGCCGACACGGATTACGTTACGAAATCGTAACAGATAACGGATCGCAGTTTATATCCAAAAATTCGATGATTTCTGCGCAAGTTGGCGTATCCGGCTCAGTAAGTCNGTAATACAAAAGTTCCAAGAATAGTAAGTAACCCAACACACGGGTACCAAAAAAAAAAAAGGGAACGGTTCAGCAACCGATAAAGACATATAATACGCCAAGCACCCTCAGAGACTCTCACGGACTCTACGGCTGTAGACACGAACTCGATCACGGAGCCAGAAAGGCATCGCACGAAACTTCCCGAACCCAAATCGCTCCCAATCCTCTGGCCCAGCCTCNAGCGTGCTATGGTCTCACTGAACAACTCCGCGAAGAGCATCAGGACAAACACCATTCTCGCTAGCTTATGGCCTGGAAGCAATGGCGCCAGCCGAAGTAAGCGTCGGCAGTTTACGCCAGACCATGCTAGTCAAGAACNCGGTGCAAAATGGGAAGGGCCGTACCAAGTATCCAAAATTGTTCGCCCAGGAGTTTACGAACTAATTACCATGTCCGGCGAAGCTATTCCGCGATCCTGGAACGCTGGCAACCTTAAGCGCTACTTCTATTAAGAAATTTATACATTACGCATATTATATTTCTGTTTCCATCTAGGAGTATTTAATATCTATGTAATTTGAACTACGATCGGCTTGATCCTTTTTTTCTTAAAAAAAAAAAGGGTACGTAGGCAACCTGAAAAGGTGCAGCCACTACTTATGAATGCAATTTTCTTTGAAAATCCCTGCGTTCCTTTTATTAAGCATATTGTCTTGCAAAAATCGACAAACATCATACAGGCAACAAAGAAAACAAAAAAATACATCCAAACAAGGTCGGCAATTTGGCCAGTTGTCCCGACTAAAACAAAATAATAATAAATTGCACTCCACGCGAAGTGCAAATCGTAAGCCGAGCTCCAACCATTGCTCACAAATAAACCAAGGCCGACAAGCAAAATAAGCCGCCACCAGCGCGCAATCTCTTCGGTTCCAAGGTAGGGAATAAGCCGAGCTTTAATACGCGAACCATACGCTTCTCGCCCCCAAAATCTAACAGCCGCATCCTGCAAAAGCAGACAAAAAAAAACGGTTCCGAACAAAGACTTTCGGCTCGACACAATAAGATGAGAGACGTCTCACTGTTGAGGATAACCCAAACATAACATAAACACCTGAAAATAAAACCCGCCGAGCGGGTAAAGCGTTCGACAAAAAAAACATACGACCAACCGTAATACAAAAGTTCCAAGAATAGTAAGTAACCCAACACACGGGTACCAAAAAAAAAAAAGGGAACGGTTCAGCAACCGATAAAGACATATAATACGCCAAGCACCCTCAGAGACTCTCACGGACTCTACGGCTGTAGACACGAACTCGATCACGGAGCCAGAAAGGCATCGCACGAAACTTCCCGAACCCAAATCGCTCCCAATCCTCTGGCCCAGCCTCCAATTTCCGCATCCCCATCTCGAGGTCCATGATCTGCTTGACCAGAAACTCATGCCGGCGACGGTAGGCCCGGTGCTGAATCTCGATCTACCAATAACAAGAAAGAAAAAAGCAAAATAGTTAGAAGGTCGAAACTAGACAGTAGAAAGCTCAACATGATGAACTAACCGTCCTAAACCAGCCAACCGCCAAACGCCTTTCGTCGGGACTCAAGGACTGAAGGAACTTCACCGGAATCTCAGCAACACCCGGCACGAAGTTCCGCGGCAGTGGTCGAAACGGTGGTGACGCCGCAGCAACGGGTGGGCTTCTCCACGGAAAGAACAGATCGTTAGGACGAGCTTCAACGAATCGACCTGACCCGTCACTAGGCTGAGCCGGATCGACACGAACTGGCGATGGAGAACGGCCAGTTCGAGGACGACCGAAAACAATCGGTTCACTGCGATTCACCGGAACCCATTCCCCCGAGTCATCGGAGCTGCTCATGATCGAAGCGGAGAAGGAGGAAGGAGAGTATGAAGCAAGGAAAGATTGTCAGCAAACTGAAATAAAGAAAAGATGAAGAGAAGGTTGCGTGATCCACTTTCGCCCACCCACGCCTCCCTTTATATAGCAAAGACAAGGCAGAAGTGAAGCGACACGACGGTTAACTAGACGCCCGTCCACTTTCCCGCATTTAATGCACCTCCCTCCCCAGCCAACCGTCGCCTTGCAATAAAAATCGCACCACACGCAACATCCGCATGCGGTAATGATGAGAAACGCCTTGGAAAAGCAATTCACCATTTAAACCAAACAATTAATACAGCGAACCCGAAGGGTCCAAGAGTTGCAGCCACTTAGCGCATTAACGCCCTAGCTCGTCAAAAAAGGGGGGAACTATGGCAAATCCTAACTTTGCCTAAGTCTCGCCCCAGCTCGTCAAAAAAGGGGGGGAGACTATGGCAAATCCTAACTTTCCCTAAGTCTCGCCCTCGCTCGTCAAAAAGGGGGGGACTATGGCAAATCCTAACTTTGCCTAAGTCTCGCCCCAGCTCGTCAAAAAGGGGGGGACTATGGCAAATCCTAACTTTGCCTAAGTCTCGCCCCTGCTCGTCAAAAAGGGGGGGACTACGACAAATCCTAACTTTGCCTAAGTCTCGCCTCCAGCTCGTCGAAAAGAGGGGGACTGTGGCAAATCCTAACTTTGCCTAAGCCTCGCCCCAGCTCGTNCAAATTGGACCACCTTCGCAGGAACTAGACAACCATCAGCCACAAGGTCCTCAACCTGCTTTAAGATACCATTCGCCTNGAAAAAAAAAACATGTAATAAACTGCAAGGACAGAACTTCGCAAACTTAGAACCGTTACCATCATTCACAACCAAAAGGGAGGGGGAATTAATAAACCACCCTCAAAGTATTCAAGTCATACTCAAAAAAAAAACGGAGACGCAAAACATAAATAAGTCTTAAACGATAAGAGCCACAAACGGCATAGTTCCAAAGCCTCGCAGGGCCTATTCCGGCACAATTTCACCCTCGCCTTCAGAGGCAATAACTGGAGCAGGGGCTAGCGGATCCCTCACGCTTGCATCACTGACAAGCCCAGCAATTTGAATGCTACGACCTTCAATCCCTTCGGAAATCGGAGCCACAGCAGCATCCGCCAAAGCAAGGCCGGTCACAATGTCCAGTTCCGGCGTTTCCTGTCTCACCACCTGTGTCTCAGCATTGGGAGCCTGTTCTTCAGTGTCGGGCAGATCGGGTTCCGCAACCTCGGCAGTAGCAGACGGCATGTTCGAACCATACTCGTCAAAATCGACGATCTCATCATAGCCAGGAATACGCCGAGGATTAGCCGCAACACGCTCAGCGGTCGGAGTCACCACGTACCCATCGTTGACAAGCGGGGTGATCTCAATGCCATCCACAACATTATCCCAAAATGCCGAGCCGTC
>NC_025686.1:12945974-12948877 GCF_000633955.1 Camelina sativa
CGGTCAGGCAAATTTTTCGAGGAAGAACGGTCCTTTTCAACCGTGAGGTCGATAGGAACGATATCCTTATCCCGCCGAGCAGCCTCACTGTTTTTCCCCTTTTCTCGCGAAGCCTTGTTACCATCTGAGGATCGGCCACCCGAGGTACCCCCAACGCGAGAACCCTGAATGGACGATTGGTCAACCAGACTCTTCTTCAGTGCCAACTGCAGCTCCTTCTCTTCTGCGGCATTCTTCTTCTTCGAGACCGGTTTGCCGGAGTATTTGGAACACCCAGTTTCACCATCCCCGCTGGACTCACACCTCTTGTCATCGTAAACCAGGATCCTCAATAAAATATAAATGACAAACTGGTCGAACCAAAACCGGCAAGCACAACAAAACAGTACCTTTCGATGGTTTCCTGCCCCTAGTTAGGTCTAGCTGCGGAATAGTCCTCCAGTCAAGAACCGTTTGCCTCCTTAGAAGATCGCGAACCTCAAAGAAATCAGGAGTCGGCGGGTCAGCAGACTTATCAACCAAATCTGAGGATCAACAAAAACAAAGACAGTTAGCAATCAACAACGGGAGCAAAAGGAAAAGGATAAAGGATCACCCAAGAAACTACCAGGGGACAAATTCCATTCAGTCTTATAACCTATTGACACATCCTCTACCAAGGCATCATCAACCTTAGCATAGAAGTATATGTTCAGCCAAGTATGGGTTTTTGACGGCGGATGGTCCATCAGCTTATATCCCGGCGTGGCACTAGCATGCCAAATGCCGTTAAAACCCTTCTGCCTAGTAAAACGCATCATATCCTCAACAAAGAAGGCGGTCAATTTGACCCCGCACTGGTCAGCAAGGTGCTTAAGACCAATCATGTTACGAATAGTATGGACGGTAAGCTGCGTAATAGCAATCTGACGACGCCAACAATACTCCATCATGAAGGCTGGAATCGGAAAGCGGAGACCACCCTTAGTAAAAAATGGTTCATATAAACTAATAAACCCGTCAGGGCACTTAAATACACGCTCCTCAGAAGTCGGACATACAACAGAAACGCGCAAGGGGGAATTACAAAAGTCAATCATCGCACAGAGAGAGTCGGCATCACAAAGTGACTTTCCCGAATCAAAAGTGCATCCGGGTAGTCAGTCCCTTTGCCAATCTCGATCTCATCCTCAAGAGACACGTTATTGGACGAGTGGTCAGATCCGGCTTCGCCACGGGAGCAAGGCGAATCGGGATAACCAGATCTGTCAGGACTAGAATTGCCTGCCTCAGGTTTGACTGGAGTTCCGGAAGGTGCAAGGAATCCCGGATCAACTTCGAGTATCAGAGAACGACCCGACGATTCTACTATCCTACTTCGCCTACGAAGCCTAGACGAATATGTTGAGACTCCGGAATCGGACGAGTCGGCAGCCTGCATCGACGGACCAGCCTCAGAGGAACCAGTAGGCGAACGCTCGTTCAAAAATTCCTCACAAGAACCCGACATCGAATTCGAATCGACAGTTACAACAACAAACCCGATCGGGAGAAAGTATAAGCTATACTAAAAATCTAAAAGATAACTAAGGAAGAAGATAAAAAAAAAAAGAAAAGAGAAAGGTTCCAACGAAAGAGAGAGAAGGGTTACCTCAATTTTTGCGGCTGGAGAAGAACTGAAGAGGGCACCCCAAAAAGTCTCCTTTTATAAGCCGCGGAAAAAGAAACCCTTAAAGTAGCAATGGGCGCGAAACGACGCAACCCTAGGAAACGACGTTCCAGTTTTCCTCTCCTCGACAGAGTATAAAAGATCGGGCCAACGTTTCGATAACGAGCCAGACTTAATATTTCCCGAACAAGCTCATTGGCCCAAGGCTGACCACAATGAACTAAGGGGGGGACAATTGTTGGATATGGGTTTCACCCAGCCTTAACAGGCTTTCCTGCAGGCCCACTATCGAAACAGTCACCCCAAAAACCCAGGAAGGTAGACCAACTAAAACCCACTTGTCGGGCCGATTAAGTTCCTGGAAGGCCCAATTAAGACGGACAGCCCAATAAATGACGGCCCGAATAAGAACGATCGCCGACTTTACTTGAGGACAATCCCACATCGATCCCGAGGCAGAGAGGTGAAACGTCCCATCAGCTATAAATACCAAGGGAGCAGCTTGCAGAAACCATCAAGTAACATCGGGCAAGAGTCAGGAGTAAATCCGATTCTAAGCTATAGTTCAGTTAGTCATTTGAGAAGCACAATTCTCTGTAATTAGCCGAACGGCTTATAACGGTTATATTGTAATTCGACGATCTTTGACTATCTTAATAAAAGTCCTTTGTTTCACCCTTTCTATTATATCTTCCTCGAGTTAGTAGCTATACTAGTTCAACAAATATATTTCCTGGTAATTGCAAAACACTGTCCTTTGAGTTTGGTTTTGAAGTTAGCAAATTGGTGACTCTCTCTAACTCTATTGAATTTTCTTGGTTGAATTAACCTTTCTTGCTCATATACTTCTTGTGAGAATTTGAGATTTACCTGCTTTTGTTTTTCTCTTTGGTCTTGTAGTTTCAAAATTGTTTATTTGTTCTTTCTCTCAGTTTGATTTCTCTGCCAATCTTTAGATCCAAGGTGCTGTTGACGTTATAGAAGATCGTTTTGCGTGTGAGCTTTCTGGTCAAGAACTGCTTTAGTGTTTATCAACTTTGTAGAAGAGATGCATCTGTGGCCATCATTGAAACTTCGGAACTCCTTCAAGAGCACTAGCCAGAAGAGATTTCAAAGGATGAACAGTGGGAAACAAAGCCAAAGCAATCAGCAGAAACTCCTTGACGGCGACATCAGGCAGCACCGAGATTTCATCTGGTGGTGGGTTTGCTCTTGTTTGCAGAGATGTTGCCATGGTTCTTTCTTGCTGCTACTG
>NC_025686.1:12949955-12995963 GCF_000633955.1 Camelina sativa
TTTCACCCAGCCTTAACAGGCTTTCCTGCAGGCCCACTATCGAAACAGTCACCCCAAAAACCCAGGAAGGTAGACCAACTAAAACCCACTTGTCGGGCCGATTAAGTTCCTGGAAGGCCCAATTAAGACGGACAGCCCAATAAATGACGGCCCGAATAAGAACGATCGCCGACTTTACTTGAGGACAATCCCACATCGATCCCGAGGCAGAGAGGTGAAACGTCCCATCAGCTATAAATACCAAGGGAGCAGCTTGCAGAGACCATCAAGTAACATCGGGCAAGAGTCAGGAGTAAATCCGATTCTAAGCTATAGTTCAGTTAGTCATTTGAGAAGCACAATTCTCTGTAATTAGCCGAACGGCTTATAACGGTTATATTGTAATTCGACGATCTTTGACTATCTTAATAAAAGTCCTTTGTTTCACCCTTTCTATTATATCTTCCTCGAGTTAGTAGCTATACTAGTTCAACAAATATATTTCCTGGTAATTGCAAAACACTGTCCTTTGAGTTTGGTTTTGAAGTTAGCAAATTGGTGACTCTCTCTAACTCTATTGAATTTTCTTGGTTGAATTAACCTTTCTTGCTCATATACTTCTTGTGAGAATTTGAGATTTACCTGCTTTTGTTTTTCTCTTTGGTCTTGTAGTTTCAAAATTGTTTATTTGTTCTTTCTCTCAGTTTGATTTCTCTGCCAATCTTTAGATCCAAGGTGCTGTTGACGTTATAGAAGATCGTTTTGCGTGTGAGCTTTCTGGTCAAGAACTGCTTTAGTGTTTATCAACTTTGTAGAAGAGATGCATCTGTGGCCATCATTGAAACTTCGGAACTCCTTCAAGAGCACTAGCCAGAAGAGATTTCAAAGGATGAACAGTGGGAAACAAAGCCAAAGCAATCAGCAGAAACTCCTTGACGGCGACATCAGGCAGCACCGAGATTTCATCTGGTGGTGGGTTTGCTCTTGTTTGCAGAGATGTTGCCATGGTTCTTTCTTGCTGCTACTGCTGTTTCTGCTGTGGAGGTAATATGATAAACATTCTCTATACTTCTCCCTTTAACTAGTATCTGTGTGATCTCTGGATGAAACTAGGTTGTGTGAAACCAGATCAGCTCTCAGGCGTAGAATTTGGATTGTTGATTAAGTTTTAGAAAAAAAGATTTTAGTTCCGTGTCACTCATATGGTATCAGTTTAGCATTTCTGATAAAAAAAAAATCATGGTTGAATTTGGATAATTGATTCTTCCTTTTCGATTTCTCTGATTCGGATTCCTTTGTTTTTTTTTTTTGCTCAGCTTGCATTGATGATGAAGAGATTTGATGCAAGATCCTGGTGGAGGAGGAGGATGTGAAAAGTTATTATTAGCCTTAGAAAACACCAGTGTCTCAATTTAGAAAATATAGTTTGTATTAACTTTCTAGTTTTCACCTTTTGCCAATCAAATTTATATAGTGTTTGATTTAGAATACACTATATTGATTGGCTTTCTCAAGTAGATGGGCATGTTGTTAAAATCTACATAACTTTCTGAATTCTATTGTTTTTCTGGTATAATTATTAAACTACATTATACTGTTCATGTGTTCGATTTGATTTTGGTGTTTAAGTTTTCTGCTTGCGTGTTATGTAACACAACTAGTAAAACTAGTTTGTGTGATTGTGTGGTAATATTTTAGTTTTAACACTCTATAACAAAAAAGAAAAAACTATAGTAGATGTTTCAATATGTGTTTCAACAAGGTTTGTGACATGTATAAAAAAGTGAAAATATACTAGTTTGACACAAATTTGGCAATTAATTGTTAGATTAACACTCCATCCTATCCAATAATTAGAATGACATAATTTTTATGTAAAAAGACTAAAAGCCCAGAATTTTTTTTTTTCTTAATTTTTTTTTGAAAAACGAAAAACCAAAAAAATATAGGATTTAATATTTTGATTGATAATTAATAAAAAATATAAAATGCTTAAAATATGATGTTTAATTTTAATGTAGAAAGACTAAAAACCCAGAAACTTTTTCTTTTCTCAATTTTTTTTTTGAAAAAACGAAAAACCAAAAAAATATAGGATTTAATATTTTGATTTTAAAATATAATTAATAAAAAATATAAAATGATTAAAAATATGATGTTTATTTTTAATGTAATTTATAAAAATAAAATATGATTTAAAATATAATGTGTAAAAATAATATTCAAAAAATTGTTAATGAAAATATTATCTAAAAAGATATGATTTNAACGTCCCATCAGCTATAAATACCAAGGGAGCAGCTTGCAGAGACCATCAAGTAACATCGGGCAAGAGTCAGGAGTAAATCCGATTCTAAGCTATAGTTCAGTTAGTCATTTGAGAAGCACAATTCTCTGTAATTAGCCGAACGGCTTATAACGGTTATATTGTAATTCGACGATCTTTGACTATCTTAATAAAAGTCCTTTGTTTCACCCTTTCTATTATATCTTCCTCGAGTTAGTAGCTATACTAGTTCAACAAATATATTTCCTGGTAATTGCAAAACACTGTCCTTTGAGTTTGGTTTTGAAGTTAGCAAATTGGTGACTCTCTCTAACTCTATTGAATTTTCTTGGTTGAATTAACCTTTCTTGCTCATATACTTCTTGTGAGAATTTGAGATTTACCTGCTTTTGTTTTTCTCTTTGGTCTTGTAGTTTCAAAATTGTTTATTTGTTCTTTCTCTCAGTTTGATTTCTCTGCCAATCTTTAGATCCAAGGTGCTGTTGACGTTATAGAAGATCGTTTTGCGTGTGAGCTTTCTGGTCAAGAACTGCTTTAGTGTTTATCAACTTTGTAGAAGAGATGCATCTGTGGCCATCATTGAAACTTCGGAACTCCTTCAAGAGCACTAGCCAGAAGAGATTTCAAAGGATGAACAGTGGGAAACAAAGCCAAAGCAATCAGCAGAAACTCCTTGACGGCGACATCAGGCAGCACCGAGATTTCATCTGGTGGTGGGTTTGCTCTTGTTTGCAGAGATGTTGCCATGGTTCTTTCTTGCTGCTACTGCTGTTTCTGCTGTGGAGGTAATATGATAAACATTCTCTATACTTCTCCCTTTAACTAGTATCTGTGTGATCTCTGGATGAAACTAGGTTGTGTGAAACCAGATCAGCTCTCAGGCGTAGAATTTGGATTGTTGATTAAGTTTTAGAAAAAAAGATTTTAGTTCCGTGTCACTCATATGGTATCAGTTTAGCATTTCTGATAAAAAAAAAATCATGGTTGAATTTGGATAATTGATTCTTCCTTTTCGATTTCTCTGATTCGGATTCCTTTGTTTTTTTTTTTTGCTCAGCTTGCATTGATGATGAAGAGATTTGATGCAAGATCCTGGTGGAGGAGGAGGATGTGAAAAGTTATTATTAGCCTTAGAAAACACCAGTGTCTCAATTTAGAAAATATAGTTTGTATTAACTTTCTAGTTTTCACCTTTTGCCAATCAAATTTATATAGTGTTTGATTTAGAATACACTATATTGATTGGCTTTCTCAAGTAGATGGGCATGTTGTTAAAATCTACATAACTTTCTGAATTCTATTGTTTTTCTGGTATAATTATTAAACTACATTATACTGTTCATGTGTTCGATTTGATTTTGGTGTTTAAGTTTTCTGCTTGCGTGTTATGTAACACAACTAGTAAAACTAGTTTGTGTGATTGTGTGGTAATATTTTAGTTTTAACACTCTATAACAAAAAAGAAAAAACTATAGTAGATGTTTCAATATGTGTTTCAACAAGGTTTGTGACATGTATAAAAAAGTGAAAATATACTAGTTTGACACAAATTTGGCAATTAATTGTTAGATTAACACTCCATCCTATCCAATAATTAGAATGACATAATTTTTATGTAAAAAGACTAAAAGCCCAGAATTTTTTTTTTTCTTAATTTTTTTTTGAAAAACGAAAAACCAAAAAAATATAGGATTTAATATTTTGATTGATAATTAATAAAAAATATAAAATGCTTAAAATATGATGTTTAATTTTAATGTAGAAAGACTAAAAACCCAGAAACTTTTTCTTTTCTCAATTTTTTTTTTGAAAAAACGAAAAACCAAAAAAATATAGGATTTAATATTTTGATTTTAAAATATAATTAATAAAAAATATAAAATGATTAAAAATATGATGTTTATTTTTAATGTAATTTATAAAAATAAAATATGATTTAAAATATAATGTGTAAAAATAATATTCAAAAAATTGTTAATGAAAATATTATCTAAAAAGATATGATTTAAAAATATGAAGTTTAAGATTATATAGTTTAAATAAGTTTTATAAAAAATATAATGTATGAAATTATAACTGAAAATAATGTATATAAAAATATTAAAATAAGATTATGAAAATATAATATAATATATAAAAATATAATGTTAAAATTTTTAATATGATTTAGGAAAATTAAAATATATAAAATATGCTTTTTATATATGAGTTTAAAAATATGATTCATAATATGATTTATAAAATATAATTAATAAAAATATGAATGAAAAAAATATAACTTAAAACAAATCTGTTGTAAAAGAAAACAAAAGACACCTTTCTCTCTCGTCTCTCTCTGTGACACAGAAGGCGATCTACACAACCGTTTTTTTTCATCGGCTTTTACGGGCCGCCGGCATTTGCCGGTGGTTCTCTTAGTTTTTAATTTGTTTTTCTTCTGTTTTTGATATTTTCCATGGGAGACAGCCAATTATATCGGAATTCTTTCCGATCGATCTCCTTCTTCTGGATGTTGGCAACGCTTGTATTTGTGTTCACACTCGATTCTCAGTTTCATGAAGAATCGCCGCCAAATCGGGAAGCAGGGGGTATTAACTGGTGTTATCTCAAGCAAATCGTTTATGTAATTTCGATTTGGAAGCACTTTCGTTTCCAGTATATTCCTCCGTGTTGCAAGGCTCTTCATTCATGGTTCGTTAAAATGTATTCGTCTCCTGGATTAACACATGACGAGCCTGTTCTCTCCGTGAAAAATCTCTTGATTTTTTATGATGACCGATTTCCACAATCCCCATCTCTAGAAGGGATTGAGTATAAAGTCCACAGAGTGTTATGGCATATTGATTGGCGATTGTGGGATCCAGGCATAACTATTCTATGGAGACTCGAAGAAATAATGCAAGAGAAGATTTTGAGGATCACCAGTGATATAAGACAACTATGGAATTTCTTCCATGAGAAGATAGCCAAGAACGACGATCTCATAATTTTGGGATTGATTCTAGAGAGGGAAAGAAACAGGTTTAATAATCTGTTGGCGAGTAAGGCTTCGTTAAAAGCATCGTGGAAACTCGCTTCTCTATCGTTCTTTTTATTGATAGGTTATGAATTTGTGGATGTGTATTTTGATTTGCTTAGTGTTGGTGTAATTCTAATGTATCAACTCTTGTCTAAGATTCTGAATCAATGAATGAAAATGAAGTGTTAAAAAAAAAAAAAAAAACAAATCTGTTGTCACTATATTTACATTTTACATCTAATAAATCTGTTATCAAACACCAGATTTTTGGAAGCAAACAAAAAAACTGTCATAACATTAAAAAATCTGCCATCACATATGGTATTCGCATAGGTCATTTTAGCAATTTTTTAAAAACGTTATAAATCTGTTATCAGACGACATATTTTTGGTTAAATTAAAAAATCTGTTGTAACGCTTAAAAAATCTGTTATCACTATAGGTCAACCTAGTAATTATTTCTCTGTAAAAAAATCTGTCATGTTACGACAGATCTTTTATCAAGAAAATAAATCTAAAATAACTGTAGAAAAGAAATCTGCCAAACATTTTTTATCAAATCTGTCATATATTGTGAAAGTCTGTGATGTCTTTATAAATAAATCTGTCGTAAAAAATAAATCTGTCATCAATTATAAATCTGTCATAACTGTAGTTAAAAAATCTGTCGTCCAAAATAAGTCTGTCATATAAAATCTGTCATACATAAAAAAATCGGTTGTGCAAAAACAAATCTGTCATACACAAATAAATCTGACACAACTAGTCCGGCAGACTTTTGAAAATATTTTGATTTTCTTAAAAAAAATTCCGGAAGGGTAAATTTGACTTTATTTTTTTTCCTAACAAAGCAAAAAGGTATTTTTGACCAAAAAATAACTCATCTAACCCTCATATTTTATGAGTTATCTTAGTAATTAACCTCTTAATTTGAGTCAATCTAGTTTTTCTCCCTATCAAAAATATGTCTACGATTGTTAAAAAGGCTTCAAAGTCAAGTTCATATATGTTTCAGCTTGTAACTGTAATAGTTCATGTATGTTTCAGCTTATAAAATTGAAATAGTTCATGTATGTTTCAGCTTGTCATTGTAATAAATCGAATTAAATGTACGCAGATGGGACTAGATAGGCGCGGGCTGGCCCGTTTGACACACCTACCCCTCACACTTCCTTTGGCCGCTCCTTTTCCTCTTTTTTTTTTTTTTTTTTTTTTTTTTTTTTTTTTTTTTTTTTTTTTTTTTTTTTTTTTTTTTTTTTTTNAAGCTCTCCTCAGAAATCAGAAACCCTAAAAGTTCCCTTTCGATTCATCCATACTGTAGTCTGTATCTCTATACATTGGTTGTATTCACAACAAAACAATGGAGGTCCCTTCTCTGAATAAGCAGCAGGAGTTCACTTTGGCTTCCGTCACTGATCTCACTTCCCCTGACTCATCATCTCTTTCGTCCTCTTCTGTTGTAGCTACCTTTTCTTGTGTTAACGAAGTCAAGGAACTCCGATTTCAGGAATCTGAATCGTCCGACGGTTTCACTTTTCATCTTAGTTCGACTCAGGTAGTGGTGGTTCTCAAGATTCTATTTTTTAATCTCGTTTTGAAACGTTTCTATGGTTGATTAAGTGTGTGGTAGGGTTTTGCGTAATTGGAGCCAGAAGTGTACTCATTTTGTATTGTATTCATATTGTGTTGTTGCTCAGCTGTTCAAGTTGGGGCCGCTTCAGTTCATCTGTGTTTCTGATAGTTCGAGTTCTTCTGCAAAAGAGGTATGTGATACATTTCTTTTCTTCAGTTTCTTCTGAGTGTTATAGAGATTGGTTTCAGGAGATAATTTGATTGAGTGTGTGCATCCTCGGTCTCTATATATATCGAGTGTGTATCTGATATATAACTTGTTTTGCTGCTCTTTAAACCAGAAATCATTCTCTCGAGGAGTTGTAATAAAATTTAGAGACGACAAGGAAAGCAAGGAATTTTGTGATTCATTTGAGCAATGGACAAAGGATGCTGTTAAGCAAGGTGCCTCTTTTTTGAAATATTTTCTTGATGGTTCTTGAAAAATAGATTTTAGGTTGCGCTTGACCTTACAAGTGATGTGTATGTGTATTCTCTTCAATAATTTAGTTTAGAAAGGTTTATATCTTTTACTAATAGAATTAATTCTCTCTTAGTGGTAGTCCCTTATCATTGATCACAATACATTCATGACTGTTGTTTGTACTCATTCTTTCATGTCTTTCCCGTCCTTTTGCTTCTAGAATCAACCTTGCCGAATGGAACAGTTTCAGCTAATAAAAGCAAGTTTGACGATAAGATTGAGGCTGCTTCAGCTAAAATGTATTTCCATTATTATGGACAACTTTTACATCAGCAAAATATGCTACAGGATTATGTGAGGACAGGTAAGATCTTTGGCTTTACATCAGAGATTTGTTTCTGGATTTTTTTTTTTTTGTTACATCAGAAGATGAATATATCTTTATATGTCATATTGCTTTCTTCAGGTACATATCATGCCGCAGTCATGGAGAACCGTTCAGATTTTGCTGGTCGTGTTGTTGTAGATGTGGGTGCTGGAAGTGGCATTTTGTCATTGTTTGCTGCACTGGTATGCAAAAATTGTTTGCTGAACTACTATAGATCTGCATTTTTCTTTTTCTTATAGACGTCCATTATTTTCACCTTTATTTAGGCTGGTGCCAAGCATGTGTATGCTGTGGAAGCGTCAGAAATGGCTGAATATGCCCGTAAGCTGATTGCTGGAAACCCATTGCTTGCTGAACGGATCACAGTTAAGACTTGTAGTCTAGTTTTGCTAGTACATTTTTCCATATACATCCATTTTTCTGATGTTCTTTGAGTTGGACAAGTGTAGGTCATCAAGGGAAAAATTGAGGATATTGAGTTGCCTGAGAAGGCTGATGTTTTGATCTCTGAACCAATGGGTATGTGTTTCAGAAACGGATTCTTTTAACGTGTTCTTCATGAAAATCAGAATCTTTCAAAAGGCAAATTTTTTTCTGTGTGAAAATAAGTGGAGAAACATCAATACTGATTCAAAGTTCTAGAGATTCCTTTGAAAGCACATGTCTTATATATAAACTATGTGTGCCTGTAGGCACCCTGTTGGTCAATGAGAGGATGTTGGAGACATATGTTATTGCTAGGGACCGATTTCTGTCTCCAAACGGAAAAATGTTTCCAACAGTTGGAAGGTAAAGTTGATCTTTCGGTAGTTTACTTTTCTATCTCATAAACCTTTCTTTCTCATGTAACTTTTTCACTGTAGGATCCATATGGCACCTTTCGCCGATGAATTCTTATTTGTTGAAATGGCAAATAAGGTACATAATGCACATCTTATCAGGAAATTTTCTAAGATTGCTTACAACATAGAATGGATTTAATTTAGTACGTGATGGTTAAAGCTTTCAGTTATTTCTACCTCTATGCAGGCTTTGTTTTGGCAGCAACAGAACTATTATGGAGTTGATTTGACACCTCTATACGTGTCAGCCCACCAGGGTTATTTTTCCCAGGTATATCCCACTTACACCGGTGATTTGCTGATTAATTTTTTCTCGTCTCACCCTTTACAATTTGTCATATTCTTTGATTTTGTAGCCTGTTGTTGATGCATTTGATCCAAGATTATTGGTGGCTCCCTCGATGTCTCATGTGATAGATTTCACTAAGATGACGGTATAACTATTTTCTGTTTGAGATTCAGTTCCACAGTGTTTCCTTAACATTGGATATTTTTCTGTCATACTATCCACATCTATGCAATATCTATGTGCAGTCTTCCTTGTTTGATGAATGACATGATCCAAACTTATTTAGCTGTCAATTCACTTTCACAGGAAGAACAATTTTACGAGATTGATATCCCATTAAAGTTCACAGCGTCAGTGTGTACTAGAGTGCATGGACTTGCGTGCTGGTTTGACGTTCTCTTTGACGGGAGGTATGAAACCATAACAATTTACAGCATATGTTTTCACTCTATACATAAGATTAATATTCTTTTTTTATATTTTGATTATTTATCATCAAAGCTATACATTACAAACCTAATTCGCTCCGTCTGTATAACAGCACAGTACAAAGATGGTTCACAACGGCTCCTGGTGCACCAACAACCCATTGGTACCAAATAAGATGTGTTCTCTCGCAGCCTATTCATGTCATGGTAAGAGATCACTGGTAGACTTCATTTGGTTGCCCACAGTGCTCAGAGTTACACTATTAATTTAACACTCTCAGGTCAATTTTGCTGTCTTACATCTCTCCTTTCGAATCATTATCATCTAGTTTCGACTTTGTTTCTGATTGGCTTTTTAAACAGCTAAAATGTGGGGACCCGGTGCCAATCAAGGTGGAATACTCCAGACATCATCGTGCAAACTCGATCTGAAGGAACCCTATTATAGAATGTCTCAGCCACAAGTATACCCTACACAGGAACCACCAGCTCAGCCGCAAGTAAGTATTTGTTATTGTCTTCTTGATTAAACAATTAAGATATGACCCCCTGTTGTGTATAATCATATGGTGCTTCATCATCCATAGAAGTGTGACATACCGTCAGACATAACTGTAGCACAACTTCAAATAGATTCTTTGAATTTTGCATCTCAGCTTTACAAATTTACGACATGTGTTTACATTTTCTTGGTGTAGGACGACTTTCGTATACAGAGCGATGACTTGGACGAAGTAGAGTTACTACAACATAACGCAAACGCTCAGCTCTAGAAATAGAACTAGAACAAAATCCTTGTAGTTCCATCCATGTTTTTATACTCTGTGTTTGGTTCCTACGTTAGCTCCGACCCATAATTTTCAGACATTAAATCTTGGGTATTCCATGTCTGGTTCGACTCTATTTAAGAAGCACACGCAAATGATTCTGTTTTTTTGGTTGTATAACCAGGTTAAATAGAGTTTCCTGGTTATTTACAACTATCTTCGTGTGTCATGCCAACAGATTCCCAAAGATTTCATTTTAGAATTTATGTGCATGTTCTTACATTGCAATTATTAAAATAAATGAGTAATTTGGAGTTGTTTTTCAATCCGCAATGTTTCTGGTTTAATAGAGATCAACTAGAATCTATTGACTTTTGAAACAAAAATGAATTGGAGTATGTGCAAATAGTGCAATGGGCAAAAGAAACTTGTACAGTATAGAGCAAATTTCAAGCTCAGCTGATGACGGCTGCAACTGCAGGCTCAGGAGGATTAGCAACAATGACATTGAAGCAGCGTCCACAGAGAGTAGGATGGTCGGAGAACGACCCGACCTGGCCCGAGTAGTTCCAGCACCTCTCGCACTTGGACCCCTCAGCTCGTGACACACCAATCCAGACTTTGTTTTCTCCCTCCACATACTCTCCTGTGTGTTGTACACTGCTTACTATCTCATTCATTGACGACAATACCTCAACCTGTATACACATCCACAACAGTTTCATGGCTAGTCTCATAGAAATGCACTCACTATGATCGAATCTCAACTTAAATAAAAAAATTGTGTATATAATAATGAGGAATGCCAGATGAATCATTACAACCTGTATAACAAAATGCTGTAATCTTTTGATCAATATGTTTCCTCATTCATACCTATCCCTTATGCATTTTGGGGCTTTCGACAATGTCTTCCATAGATCTAATCCCTACATGTATCTACTGCTATAAAAGTACTCTTCCTTATATCTTATAAACATTCAGCATTTCTCTTTTGGTCGCAATCCTATATCTACGATACTTGTGCAAAAAGGACCCTACCCTACACATCAAAATCTGAGTAGAATGAACCAGGCTGGATCAAAATAAAATTTCGCTTTGTGCCTACTCCTGTTTACTCTAGAACATTTTACCTCGCTTGTCTCTAATGAATCCTATTGAGTAACTATAATGATCAAGTGAGCCTAATTGTAGTTTGGCGACCTGAACCTAACACATAAAACCCCAGGGGTATTTGTTGATGGCCGAAGTGGTTTTAATTTATCTTGATCTATAACTGGAATATGAATTTTGCACATAAGCATATCTAGTGCTTACCTGTGATGTTATGAATATGCGTTGCAGAGTGTCAGCCTCGTTCTTTGCTTCACTCATCTCTAGTAATTTTGTAGCCATGCCTGCATCTGCAGTATGCAGATACACCTTTGCTTCTAAACTGGAACCAATCATTTTCTCATTACGTGCGAGCTCCAGCACTTTGTTCACCTCGGTCCTCAACTATTATACAAACACCATAAGCATTTTTAAGATCCTCATATAACGTGTATCAAGTAAATGTCGTCTTGAGGAAGAATCGGCCAGTAAAAATAGATTAAACTAAAAGTTCTTCCAGAGAATTTTCGATAATGCTATATCATAAGAACTGATTACACGATCAATTTGACATAACATCGAGTTAAAAATTCTGATATTGTGTAATTGACTGCATCACCACTCAGTAGCTAAGGAACTATATTACTTCAATTATAAGTAGAGAAGAAAGTATAAAGATTGGAAAATTTGTGCGTATCTCCTATGATTTTAAGGGAGCTTTGGTACCTCGAGAAGCCTTTGCCAGAAGAGAACATCTTCAGCAGGAAATGAAAGCCATTGTTCATTCAATGTAGGCCATTTAAGTTCGAAGACAAACTTTGCTGCAGAGCCATCTTCATTTCTGTACTCAAATGGAAGATTCTGCCAGACATCTTCTGCTAGGTGAGGTACTATCGGAGCAATCACTCTCAATATGGACAAAAGATGTGTTGAAAGAACTGTTTGACAGCTTCTTCTGGTAAAACTTGAACTGCCCCTGAGAAAAATTATTTTTGGTCCAGATTACCTTGAATACCACAGAAAAATTTAAGCAAAGGTCCACCTAAAAGACAATGGGAACTTACCCAGTATACAGTCTATCTTTAGCAATATCGAAGTAGAAATTTGACAGATCAACAATTGTGAATCTTTGTATGATCTGAAATAAAGAAAGCTCATTTAGTAACGCAGATGATCTAGAACATGAAATTCAGCCTCCATTGCAAATACATCAACCCCACTCTCACCTCAATGTATAGTAATTGCTGAATTTAAGTTCCTTAGATATTTTCATTGTATATTTTCAAACTTTAAATTGATAAACTAACTCTTGTAAAGGTAATCTATGTCTGTTCTCCGTCACAGGCAAAGGAATACATACAAAAATTACGTAGATTATTTAGTGGCTCCCTGTTTTTAAGCTAATGTGGCCTCTCTCCAACATCAAATTTAAGAAAATAAAATAAATTGGCACATTCAGGAAGCGTGACACATCTAAAGAGACTATTTTGCAGGTACTGACCAGTTCAGCTGTACCAAAATAAGATGGAGAGGTTTAATACCTGAAATATTTTAAAGAACTGGTAGTTCTCGTAACATTCTTGTATGTTCTTTACAACATTCTCAAGCTGAAAGAGAGCATGCTGATCAATGATAGGTAAATCCTGGTATGGAACAGCATTATCAACCTACAAACCACCACAACTTAATACTATAAGATTCTCACCGACGTCAGGATATAAAACACAAGCAAGAAATCTTGAAAAGTGAGGAAAGAAAAGAACAACACTCTATGTAAAGCTTAAGAGTTCGAAACCTACTCTCCAATCATGAAGATTGCCCAAGAGATATCGTAATGTTCCCCTCAACTTCCTATATATATCAGACATTTGACGAAGAATCTGTGGACCTATCAGTACATCCCCTGTGTAATCTACACTAGAAACCCAAAGACGCATAACATCAGCACCATAAGCAGGTGCATCCTGGCATAAAAAGGCAAACCCTTGTCAGGAAACAGATTTGTTAGATAATGAAGATGTTTTTAAACAATAGTATTGGTTTGTATACCAGCGACGAACCTTTGAATTTTTCCCTCCTTCAATGACCAAACGTGGGTCCACTACGTTACCTAGAGACTTGCTCATTTTCATACCCTTCTCATCCAATACAAATCCATGTGTTATAACAGCTGAATAAGGGGCTTTTCCTATACAATCATGCAAAATGTGAAAGAAAATAAAATGAAAAGCCACTTTACACCAAGAAAGCTAAAACATGTAGAATAATCTCAATTTATAAGGCAATCATCATGGTGTGCAATTATCACCTTCTGTTGCAATGCTTGTTAACAAAGAACTCTGAAACCACCCACGATGCTGATCTGTTCCTTCTAGATACACATCTGCAGGGAAAGTAAGACCCTCACGTTTCCCCAATACACCAGCCCAAGAAGATCCTGACATACAGATGAAAAAGAAAGTGATGTAAAATATTTGTTGAGTGCTTTGTGCGACTATCTGATTTTAATTAGCTGTATTTTATCATAGTACCTGAGTCAAACCAGACGTCCATTGTATCAGTCCCCTTTTCATAATCAGCTGCTTTATCACGATAACTCTCAGGAAGTAGGTCTTCCACTGACATATACCACCACGCGTCACTACCCTTTTGGGAAATTATAGCTGCCAGACAAAGTTTTCAAATAAGGTTACAGAAAACACAGCCAGTAAATAATAACCAATAAAGAGACCATACTCTCTTATAGGCCCTTACATTTAACATGGTTAATTGTCTCTTCATTCATGAGGGGTTCTTTCGTCTTAACATGATAAAAGGCAGGGATAGGGACACCCCATGTCCTTTGTCTCGAGATGCACCAATCAGATCGACTGGAAGTCATGGCAGATATTCTGTTTACTGCCTGAATGACAAATTGCCAAAATATAACAGGTGCCATATTCAACTCCAAACAATACAAGGAAGATGCTTAGTCAAGCAGTATGATATCATGTCAACATTGAGAAAATCCCAGAGCATGTGGTTCATGTTCTGTGAGTATATTTTCACAGACATCCACACATGATACTCAAGAAATGTAAACTCATAAACTATGTATGTGTTCAAATTGGTACCTGATGTGGTATCCATTTTACATTTTTGATTGCATCCATAGTGGCCGTGCGAAACCCCTCAACCGATGCAAACCACTGCTCAGTCGCTCTAAATATCGTAGGCTTCTTAGTTCGCCAATCATATGGGTATTTATGAGCTGCATGGCAAAGAAGGATATTAAATCATGAGACTCTGAAGCAAATGGTCCTCAGAAAGCATCTGAATCAAACTCACCATAAGATTCTTCCATGACCAGAGACATATTCTCGTCCAGGTAACTGACAACAGCACTATTCCCTTCTCCAAGGACAGAGAGCCCTCTAAACTGTCCAGCTTCTTCAGTGAACTTTCCTTCATCATCTACTGGAGAGACAAGAGGCAGCCCATACTTCAGGCCGGTTGCGTAATCCTCCTGACCATGACCAGGGGCAGTGTGGACCAACCCTGTTCCTGATTCCGTAGTTATGTAATCACCCCCTATAACGACTGGACAGTCCCTGTTATCAATTGGATGTGTGTACCTACAACCATGATGACAGACCATAAACTAAGGGAGTCAATTTATAGCATCACATACAAAACTGAAATTCCTATTTATTCTCTAACTTAGAATGTTACCTGCAGTTTTCAAGATCTGAACCAAGGAATGTTTTACTTATGATAAGCTTCACACCCCATTTCGCTTCTAATGCTGGCACAAGGTCGGTTGCTACAATCACAAAAAGCTTTTGTTTATTCTTTAGAACCTTCCCAGACATTTTCTTTTTGTTGCCTGTCACAGCAGATTCATCTTCTGAGAATGACTGCACTTCCACAACAGAGTACTGAAGCTTCGCATTCACCGCGACAGCTGAAAGTTAGACAAGAATTAAAGGAAGAAGAGTCACAAATGTGCTTTGCTTATATAGCATTCAAACATAGAAAACCAGACAAAAAAAAAAGTAGTTATCAATTTGAAAGTTGAGAGAAACATATACTAATTTGGAGAACAGAAATGAGAAAGAACGGATACAAAGTAAACTAGGAAGCAACTTGACAGCTGAAAGAAACATATACTAATATATCGCCTCACCAGCATTGGCTGGCATAGTCCAAGGTGTAGTTGTCCATACTGCCAAGCATATATTAGGGATAAACTCATCTAAAAGGCTTGGTTTTGCTCCACCAACCAATTTGAAGATAGCATATATGCTTTTGGAAATATGACCCTCCGGATACTACACATATCGGCAGATACAGGTGGGACTAATATCAGATAACAAGGTAAAGTGTGGAATCGTCAAACATTATTTCATGAAAGCAGTATGCGTTAAGAACAGGAATAGATGACTACAAAACCAGCGTTCATTAAGGATAAAAAGAACTACTCTTGGTCTAATGGACTACAGATCACATTATGATAAAATGTCAACAGCAGTAAGAAAAAGAATGGGAAGACTGGTATGGGTTTAGCAGACTTTAAATGTTTCTCTGAGTTGGCAATAATATTATTATTATTCTAAGATTAGTTGAGAAGAAAAGGGGATTCAAGTTAACCTCTAGTTCAGCTTCTGCAAGAGCAGTCCGAGATGAAGGGCTCCAGTGAACTGGCTTCCTACCTCTATAGATGTACCCTTTCAAGGCCATCTGGCCAAATACTTCAACCTACAATATACAATTAAAAGATTAGTTGACTTTATGAGGTTTTGAATAACTCTACTAATAATCATCTTCTACATGGATAATTAATCCAGTACATAATGTTGGAGGTAAGACCATTACCTGGGCTGCTTCATATTCCGGATCAAGAGTTAGATAAGGATGGTTCCAGTCTGCCCACACTCCAAACCGCTGTAAACATCAAGTATTATGACATATATGCTAAATGTTAATGGAATACCGAACAAAATATCTTTCGTAGTTATAATGTCCTGAGATATCTAAAATTCATAATGACTGATGCATTCAAAACAAGAACTCGGATATGAAAATAAAGCTTGATAGCCACCTTAAATGATTCCATTTGTGTTTTGACTGTTGCTTTTGCAAATTTCGCTGCCTTTGCCCTTAATTTTAATGGTGTAAGGTCCTTCCTCACTTCCTGATCTAGGGACTGCAGTATCAAATTTTTCAGGCAAATAACTAACTGGAACATAACAAAAGCAGAGTTACTTTCTGTTTCTAACAACTCAAACGTCCATAACCTAGTATGTACTTGCCTTTCAACTCAATTGGGAGGCCGTGGCAATCCCACCCAGGAACGTACTGAACTTTATAGTTTTGGAGCAGCTGCATAAAGCAGATAATTTGATGAGAAGAACTCCTATATTGGACGTAAGCAACGATAGAGAAGCCATAAGGAGAATAAATCGATGATGTCCAAGTCAGGAAAGGAGAATACCTTATAGCGATTAATGATATCCTTTAGTATCTTGTTAAGAGCATGACCCATATGCAGATCACCATTGGCATAAGGAGGACCATCATGAAGAATGAAACTCCCCTGAAATTGCAACTAAATTATCAGACACCAGTTTCTCAAAGCAAAGTTGATGTACGAAAAAATCTTGAGAATCTTACTCCATTGTTATTATCAGAAACTCTCTTGAAGACCTGGTGCTCTTCCCACAACTTCTGGAGTTCAGGTTCCCTTGTCAAAGAATTCGCTCTCATACCAAAACCTGTCTTTGGCAAATCAACTGTGTGCTTGTACTTTCCATCTTCTTGCTTTTCCCCTAACCAAACACAATGGTAAATGAGTGTCACATTGCATAACAGACTAACAGTATTAGGAAAAGTACTAGTTGTGAGATGCAAACCTTGAGATGCTTTCTTTGCTGCCATAACAGGCCCACGAGACCTTCGCTTTGATGAATGACCAAACTCATTGTTTGATTCAGTTGAATACCGTGAAACATATAGGAAAGAAAAAGCCTTGACGGAAGAACTTCCCTTGGCAAGAAAAGAATCCAAGGGCGTGTTTCTCCTTAAATTAGAAGAACTTCTACCTGACAATACCTGAACGGGGACAAATTAAACCACATCTCAAAAACTATTTCAACGCAAATTGTCAACAAGACGAATGATATAGGGGGAAGTAGTTTTTCCAAGAAAGAAAACACATTTTTTTCTAAAGAAAGAAGAGAGCTTTGATTAATAAAAGGGCTCTAAGCATTACAGAGGACACATGTGAGCACTTCATGAGATGCACAGTTACTTGCAATGGATAAAAGTCAACCCAGAAGCCTCCGAAATTATATCGAACAACTGGTGTGCAATAGTAAACATTAAGAACCACAAATCTAGACAAAAGTATTTATCCTTCCCACAACAAAAAAAAAAAAAAAAAAAAAAAAAAAAATCAATCCTGCAGCGTAACGCGGGTACTATCCTAGTGTATCTAATTTTGTTACTGCAATCATACATAAACCTACGTAAAAAAAAATTGCATGTTGCTGAATAAAACAATATTCACAACTGTGAANCGAAAAATGTATTCTAAAAAATCGAACTTGGCAATAAAAAAAAAATTGCTATCAGTACTCCTGCAAAAACATATATGCAGAGCCAACAGACGGATTTAAAGTAATATGAAGAAGACTGAAGACTGAACCACATACTCTGTAAGATGAAGACTGAACCATCGCCATGGCAGCTGCTTCCCTGGGATTGCCCGCAAAAGATTTGAAGAAAGACGACATCTTCTTTACTTACGTTTTATCTCTCTACTGATTATATCTCTCACCGCTCATTGTCACAATATCGGTGAATGGCAAGGAAGGAAGAAGACTAACACGTCGCTAAAACTCAGGGAAGGCTATGTGTATGTTTGTGTGGATAACTGAAACTTTGAAACTAAAACCAAACCTCAGAACTAAAATAATACTAAGCTTCACTTTTGGGTTTTATCCGCTAAATCCCTAAACCTCTTTTCTTTTTTAATACAAATTCCCCTTTCCCTTTTTTCAATCTCATAAAAATAAAAGAGAATTTATAAAACATAAAATTTCAAAAAAAAAAAACACAATTTTAGTCTCATAAAAATAAAAGAGAATTTCTAAATTTCATTAATTTAATCTCATAAATTCAAAAAAAAAAAGATATAATTTTAAATAAATTTTGTGAAAAAAAGCTTACTATAACAATTACATTTATAATATAGTAAAAATATATAAACGTGAAGAAGAGAGTAAATGGAAGTAGTTCTTTTTGTGTTTATGGTTTGTTGCGTAGACCGGAATTGTGATTTTACAGTAAAAAAAAACTAACTTAAGTGTATATTTAGAGGTTAAAAGATACGGTTTACTATGAGTATTCATAGTGAGATCTAGCTCTATACACGCATATGAATCTTTTATACAAATGGGAGTGCATATTGCATTTGTCTTTTGCAAAACATCTTTTTTGGAGGGTTGTATAGTGGATTACAAAACCTATATACTATGGAATGTTATATAGTGAAATTATATGCATTACAAAATTCTTTACACGATCGGCCTAAGGTTATATATAATGCAGATTGAATTGGCAAATGAAAGAAATGTCAACTGAAAGGTGTTTTGCAGAAACATCAAATACTAACGACACAAAATGCAAATTTTAATAGTAAGTATACAAGTTGTATCAAATAACCGCGCATTAATCGGTATAAGTAAATTAGTAAAAAAATTGAATGAAGAAACCAGAGACAAAAGAGGTTCCATCCTTCTTAAATTAAGGGGGTAGATTTCTAGGCATCATCATCAGTAATGCAAGATGTAACAGTTGTACTCAACAGTAGCATCGCCAGTCTTGCGATCGAACCACTTGGTCCGAGCCTCGACATATCCTCTAGCGAGCCGGAACATTCCACTGCCTCCAACCACCGGCATCTCCCTAACCTTTGACATCACTACGTTCCGACCAAGAATCGTTATGCTACTCCCATTGTACTTCCCTGTCTTAAAAGCAAAGTTCATAGCCATCAAGAACCCTAGCTCCTCTTGGTCTGCTCCGGCATACATCCCTTGCGCTTGGCCTACCACAGTCGAGTTAATAGGCTCATCTGATGTTAAAGCATTGTCGATCATGGTCATTGATCCAAAGATTGAGGAAGTTGAGTAGTTCGGAACCGGTCGATGGATCCTGATGGAGCTTGGGTTTCGACCACTTAAAATGTCGTGCCAATAGACACGGAGATGTGTGAGTTTTTCTTTTTTACCGAGGCCATGATGGAGGTGTTTTCGACTAACTCTTCTTGCGAAGTCTTCACCGTTTTTTCCGGCGGAGGCAACGGTGATGGCGAGGAGGAGGATTTGTGCGGCGAGGATCAGAATGATCTTTGCCATGTTAGTTTTGTGGTGGTACTTTGTTTTATTTGTAGTTGATATAGTTTGTGTAAAATGTGGATGTATATATATGCAACTTGTATGCTATATAGTATAAAAGATAAGATAACGAGTGTGTATATATATATAGAAGAAGGCGTGTTATTTGAGAAATCTTCTAGAAAATAAAGTAAGTTTGTAATTATTTGATTTTGTTGGGTGAATGAAGAGTGATATATTTTATGGCCTAAGTTACAATAATTTCAATCAAGATCAGTTTCTAAAATTGTAATTGGCAGAATATTTAGATGAGTACAAATGATCACATTTGTAAGTTGCAAATGTTGATTCCTCTACGGCTTTGCCATCGAGGCATGGAGTTTTTTTGTTATTAATTTCTAAAAAAAATACCTAAAATGTATTTCATATACTTTGTTGGAAAAAAAAGAAATGTGTGATAGAATTTTAATTTTACAGCTTTTATTATTAATACTAGCTATATATAGGAACTTAGCACGTTCTGTTTCATGATTTCAGATTGAAATGTTGTCGATGCTCAATTACAAGAATTTTGTAAACCTGCTTGCGTACTGTGAGGAAAAAGGAAACTTTCACCAGGATCTTGATAATCGAATATGCTCCAAATGGATCACTCTTTGAACATTTACACTGTGAGTGATACTTGACAAAAACTACAATGTCTAAACTACAATGTCTTATGTTGTTGGCTCGTTTTATTTGTGATTTGAATGTATCTTTCCTTTTTGGGTCACAGATTAAGAATTGCAATGGGTTCAGCATATTAGAAAATAACCATTGTAAAAGCGAACTGTGCAATATACAAAAAACAACTTGAGTATTTTTATTTAACTTTTCTTAGGCTTTTACAAGTTACAACGGTTATTTTCCAATTCCGAATCTTAGGGGAGTGTATTAAACTTGATATTTTAGGAGATTTGATGGGATTTTAATATTTTAGAATTTTAAGAGATTTTAGTGTAATTTTAGGAGATTTGATTATTTGTTAGAGATTTTAATGAATTTGATGAGAAAATGATTTGGGATTTGGTGAGATTTGATTATTGAATTTTAGGTGATTTTAAGATACTTATAAAATAAAAACATTGTAGTCAAAGGAGACGCCAGAGAGAAGAGATGTACTCGTCGTTACAATCACAGAGCTAAACAAACCTCTCCATCAACGAATACATTATGTCAAAAGTTTCGATTCTTTTGGTAATTTTGTATTCAAGTTCGTAAGCTTTTTTTACTACAACAATAAAGAAAAAAGTTTTTTTTGCCAATTTGAATGAATAAAATGTGTCTCTTTTGCATCTTCGCTAAAGCAAAAGCTATACACTAATGTTGAAACAGATCGATCATATACCATCTTCATTTACTTCCTCACAATTGGGTGTAACAACCCTAATATATTTCTATGCTTTTGCTGCATTTGTTTATTTTTCTTCTTTAGCATCCTACAAACACGTGAATGTTCGTTCTCTTCTTCTTCTAGTTCTCACAGGAGGAATGTTAGACTCAACCAAGATGTTCGTTCTCTTCTTCTAGTTCTCACAGGAGGAATGTGTCAATTGCTCATAGGATGCAGTAGATGTTCTGCTTTTTGTGACATTTCTTTTCACCTGTTTCTGTCCCTTCAACCTCTGGGCTCTTCTTAGCTTCCTCATCTTTACTCTCTGCTTTGTTCCTAAGTTCCTCCATGTATTTCCTCTCATATTTGAGCCAAAACAAATCATTTCCGCTTAATTCATGCATGCAGCTATCCACAAAATACATGGGTGCTCAATTCATACTAATCATTTTACAAATATACACAAACGATTAAGGTGCTAAGATCTTCTCTATATATATTTTCAGTTAAACGTTCATTTGGTTTTGCTATTCTCACATAGGAGAAGACAAGTTGCCACAGATGGAGGTGTAATTATACAAAAATTATTCAGCAATTGGGTTCGAACTCTTTTTTTTTTTGGGTGGGAGGGTTCGAACGTTTTTTATAAACAATCCTTCAAAATTTCATCTTTTAAGGTGTGATTTTGTAAGTCATATTTTAAACTAAAAATATTATAAAAGTCTCCTAGAATCTCACTATGTAGCTTTTAAAAAAAAAGTTGTGATATTTTGAATAACAGTAGATTTGAAGTGAGATTTATAAATTAGTTATTGAATAACAAGAGATTGTAAATGATTTTAAATAATTTTTATAAATTTCAAATTCAATAACACAGGATTTCAGATGATTTTTTAAAATCACCAATTAAATAACAGTGTATTTAAGAATACTCCAAAATCTTCTGAAATATCAAGTTCAATACACCCCCCTTAATATTTTCCAATGGCTATATTATATATGGTACGATGATAAACAACCAAACGACACCGTTTAAAGGATTAGAGTTAGAGAAGTCTCATTTAAGACTCGACGCTTCCTTTGTAAACCTAACTAAATTAAAATTCTCTTTGCTCTCATCGTTTTCTTCTTTGAGAGGCGCTTGGTTAATCCGACGAAATCGAGTTCGAGAGAAGAATCAATCAATCACTTGCGAGGAGAGATCCACAGTCTCTAGATAAGTTCTCTTCGCTTATTTTATATGAGTTTCTAGATCTTTCTTTACTTTTTTTATTTTCCCATTTTAGGGTTTTCAATTTCGATTGTATTGACTCTGTTTTGTTCTTTTCATCCTTTAGCGATGATCAATCACTTCCCAGTGCCCAAGAATTCGCCATCTCTAGGTAAGTTTTCTCTCGTATATCGATTTGATTGTCGTTAGGGTTTTTTTGTTTTGTTTTGTTTGTCTAATGGCGATAAATAGCTTCGCGATCTCTAATAATTGATATCTCCCGAATTGCTTCTTGAAAATTTTGGGATTTAGGGTTTTTGTTTCTCCGTGTTTCAGTCGGGATAATCCGGGGGATGAAGTTGATCAAGCCTTTTGCCCGAGGGTGTTCATCACTCCAAGCGTTATGGAATTATCATGTTTGACATGACGAGTGTCGTGGAGGCTCGTGGTTCAACAGTCAAATTCTCCCCTTCTACTTTGATTTCTTCTGATTGATCTCTCTATATTCAGGTTTCTATCTTTGTGGGTGTTGTTTCGTGCTCTGTCAAGGTTGTGGATGATGATGGTGAGTATAGCTCCACTATGATTACTCTTACCTCATTATTGAGTCCTAACTTGGAAATATTTTACTGGTTTTGGTTTTCAGGATCAGGCGTTTCTAGAGATTATTTGGTTTTGTTGGGAAAAAGATACAGTAAGTTGTGGCGATCTTTTATGTTTGATGCACTGATAATGGCCACTTCTTCGTTTTCGATCGAGAAACTTATCTTAAGCAATCTGCAGAAAAAAATTTTGGATTCCGTGGAGAGGCTTTATCTTTAATATCATATGTCTCGTTACTGGAAATCTGGACAAAAGCTATTGGGAAGCCTAATGGTTATCGAAAGGTTATGAAGGTATGGGATGACTTTGATGCTACTCAATACTCCTACATAGTTTGTGTGGCGTTGGTTATAGTTATGGTTTTAAAATAAAAATCTTACTTTCTTTGATTTTAGTTTTTTCGGTTATTGGTTTTCAATTTTGTGTCTATTGGGTTTCAAAATCGTTTACTTTGTCTATAGTTATGTGTGTGTTCCTTACAGGGTTTTATAACTTAGAAAGACGATTGTTTTGTTTCGTTAGGATAATTCTCTTTCAGTTTTGTGTCTTTGGTTTCCCACGGTTTGGTTTTCCTTATGTACTATAAGTTTTTGATTGCTTGCCAATTAACTAGTCTCACGTTCAATCATATGATGACCTAGTCATAACTACAATTGTTATGTATTGGTATGCAATACTCTTTGTCTTGTTTCAATAGAGGTAATCTAAATTACCTCTCTGCTTGTCCCTGTCCCTACAATGCATACATGTTCCTAGTCACCTGAGCAAAAAATACAAATGCCTCGGTTTGGCTGAGGTAATCTAAATTACCTCTCTGCCTGTCCTTGTCCCTATCGGTTTGATTGTCCTTGTCCTTTGAATGCTTACGGGTTCTAGTCACCTGAGCAAAGAAACAAATGCATCGGTTTAGCAGAGGTAATTTAAATTACCTCTCTGCTTGTCCATGTCCCTATCGGTTTAATTGTCCCTGTCCCTTGATGCTTACTGGTCCCTAGTCACCTGAGCAAATAAACAAATGCCTCGGTTTAGCTGAGGTAATTTAAATTACCTCTCTGTTTGGCCATGTCCCTATCAGTTTGATTGTCCATGTCCCTTGATGCATATGGGTTCCTAGTCACCTGAGCAAACAAACAAATGCCTCGGTTTGGCTGAGGTAATTTAAATTACCTCTCTGCTTGTCCTTGTCCCTTGAAAGCATTCAGATTCCTATTCACCTGAGCAAAAACTACAAATGCCTCGGTTTGGCTGAGGTAATTTAATTACCTCTCTGCTTGTCCCTGTTCCTATGGGTTTGATTGTCCCTGTCCCTTGAAAGTATTCAGGTTCCTAGTCACTTGAGAAAAGAAACAAATGCCTCGGTCTCTGCTTTTCCCTGTCCCTTAAAAGTATTCAGGTTCCTAGTCAACTGAGCAAAGAAACAAATGCCTCGGTTTGGCTGAGGTAATCTAAATTACCTCTCTGCTTGTCCTTGTCCCTATCGGTTTGATTGTCCTTGTCCCTTGAAAGTATATAGGTTCCTAGTCACCTGAGCAAAGAAACAAATGCATCGGTCTCTGCTTGTCCATGTCCCTTGAAAGTATTCAAGTTTCTAGTCACTTGAACAAAGAAACAATGCCTCGGTCTCTGCTTGTCCCTGTCCCTTGAAAGTATTCAGATTCCTAGTCACCTGAGCAAAGAAACAAATGCCTCGGTTTGGCTGAGGTAATCTAAATTACTCTCTGTTTGTCCATGTCCCTTGAATGTATTGATGTTCCTAGTCACCTGAGCAAAAAACAAATGCCTCAGTTTGGCTGAGGTAATTTAAATTACCTCTCTGCTTGTCCATGTCCCTAGAATACATTCAGGTTCCTATTCACCTGAGCAAAAAATACAAATGCTTTGGTTTGGCTGAGGTAATTTAAATTACCTCTCTGCTTGTCACTGTCCCTATCGGTTTGATTGTCCCTGTCTCTTGAAAGTATTCAGGTTCCTAGTCACCTGAGAAAATAAACAAATGCCTCGGTCTCTGCTTTTCCCTGTCCCTTGAAAGTATTCAGGTTCCTAGTCACCTGAGCAAAGAAACAAATGCCTCGGTCTCTGCTTGTCCCTGTCCCTTGAAAGTATTCGGGTTCCTAGTCACCTGAGCAAAGAAACAAATGCCTTGGTTTGGCTGAGGTAATCTAAATTACCTCTCTGCTTGTCCTTATCCCTATCGGTTTGATTGTCCCTGTCCATTGAAAGTATTCAGGTTCCTAGTCACCTGAGCAAAGAAACAAATGCATCGGTCTCTGCTTGTCCCTGTCGCTTGAAAGTATTCAGGTTCCTAGTCACCTGAACAAAGAAACGAATGCCTCGGTCTCTGCTTGTCCCTTTCCCTTGAAAGTATTCAGGTTCCTAGTCACCTGAACAAAGAAACGGATCCCTTAGTCTCTGCTTGTCCATGTCCCTTGAAAGTATTCAGGTTTCTAGTCACCTGAGCAAAGAAACAAATGCCTCGGTTTGGCTGAGGTAATCTAAATTACCTCTCTGTTTGTCCATGTCCCTTGAATGTATTCAGGTTCCTAGTCACCTGAGCAAAGAAACAAATGCCTTGGTTTGGCTGGGGTAATTTAAATTACCTCTCTGCTTGTCCCTGTCCCTAGAATGCATTCAGGTTCCTAGTCACCTGAACAAAGAAACAAATGCCTCGGTAAGGTGGAGGTAATCTAAATTACCTTGATGATTGTCTTTGTCCCTAAAATGCATATATTATTCGGGTTCCTAGTCACTTGATGCTAAAAGCAAATGTCTGTGATCTCTGATTAGCAAATGAAGCAGTCCCAATTCTTTTAACTGCTTGGGTTGAACTAAAAACAAATGCCTTAGTGTAGAAGTATGACATCCATGGAGCATGCATGATCACGCTTACATTTAAATTGAGGTATGTGATTTTCTTGATAACGTCTGAAAATCAGGTATGTGAATTTCTATTTGTTAAATATATGTTTATTACTTGATTCAGTTTTGTTATCTCTTAGGGTTAATATTTTCAGTTGTTTATCGAATTCATTACTGTGTGTACACATTCTCGACAAGTAGCAAACAAACTTACATATGTCTTCTAACATCGCCTTTTTATGTTTCTTTGCATGCAGTTATTCTCGGGTTCTGAAGATCGTCATAAGAGTCTCAGGTTTTTTGTGTGTTTTCTTTAAGTGTAGCCGTGTTACCATGTAGATGACTATGTGACCGTTGAATTTTATTTTTGAAGATCGTATAGCTGGTTGGGGTTGTCATTTCTATTTTGATTAATATATATATATATGTTGTTTACATTATTGAAAGAGCAAACTATGTTTTCTCTAACTAGTGTGGAATGTTTATTACAATGAGTGTTTTGTCTGTGTTGGTTCATATTTGATTCTTAGGGAAGCTTATATCTGAAATATCTTTTGCATTTTCAGCTGTGTTGGTTGGTTGTCTTCTTGTTATTGTTGTACACCCTTGTTTGTTTGGGATTTCCCAGTGATGACGTGTCTACAATTTGGCTGTCTTGGTAGGATCTTGTTTCCTGTATACAACTTACATATATTTAATTGTGACAACCAAGCTTGATTAGAAAATCATTTAGTTACATGCCGTGTGAGTGTTACCATAGTTTTTTTGTGTGTGTTTTCTTTAAGTGTAACCCTGTTACCGTGTAGGTGACTATGTGATAGTTCAGTTTTATTCTGGAAGATCGTATAGCTGGTTGTGCTCGACATTTTTATTTTGATTAAATTATATTTGGTGTTCACATTGTTGAAAGAGCAAACTATGTCTTCTCTGACTAGTGTAGAATGATTAGTACAATAAGTGTCGTCTGTGTTGGTTCATATTTCATTCTTAGAGAAGCTTAGGTCAGAAATCTGTCAGGCTTGTTTTGATGTGATCAATTTGTCTTATGGAAAGATAGGATGTGCAGCGATAAAAGCTATGCATGTGTTTGTCAGATGGATTTAGAGTGCATTATCTCACTGTGATCCCTTATTCCAATTTAAAATATTGGGTTACCATTTGCATCATGTAATTGATGACACCATCTTTCTGTTAGTTACTTTCTCGATTTTTGTCTTTATGGAAGTGTATTGTGTGTTTTTCTCCGTTTTTGCATTATCAGCTGTGTTGGTTGTCTTCTTGTTATTGTTGTATGTCCTTGTTTGTTTGGGATTTCCCAGTGATGAAAATGTCTACAGTTTGGCTGTTTTTGTTCATTTTTCTTATCCTAGTTATGTTTGTTTAAAGAACATTCCCTCCCTCTCTCTCTCTCCCTCTCTCTCTCTCTCTCTCTCTCTCTCTCTCTCTCTCTCTCTCTCTCTCTCTCTCTCTCTCTCTCTCTCTCTCTCTCTCTCTCTCTCTCTCTCTCTCTCTCTCTCTCTCTCTCTCTCTCTCTCTCTCTCTCTCTCTCTCTCTCTCTCTCTCTCTCTCTCTCTCTCTCTCTCTCTCTCTCTCTCTCTCTCTCTCTCTCTCTCTCTCTCTCTCTCTCTCTCTCTCTCTCTCTCTCTCTCTCTCTCTCTCTCTCTCTCTCTCTCTCTCTCTCTCTCTCTCTCTCTCTCTCTCTCTCTCTCTCTCTCTCTCTCTCTCTCTCTCTCTCTCTCTCTCTCTCTCTCTCTCTCTCTCTCTCTCTCTCTCTCTCTCTCTCTCTCTCTCTCTCTCTCTCTCTCTCTCTCTCTCTCTCTCTCTCTCTCTCTCTCTCTCTCTCTCTCTCTCTCTCTCTCTCTCTCTCTCTCTCTCTCTCTCTCTCTCTCTCTCTCTCTCTCTCTCTCTCTCTCTCTCTCTCTCTCTCTCTCTCTCTCTCTCTCTCTCTCTCTCTCTCTCTCTCTCTCTCTCTCTCTCTCTCTCTCTCTCTCTCTCTCTCTCTCTCTCTCTCTCTCTCTCTCTCTCTCTCTCTCTCTCTCTCTCTCTCTCTCTCTCTCTCTCTCTCTCTCTCTCTCTCTCTCTCTCTCTCTCTCTCTCTCTCTCTCTCTCTCTCTCTCTCTCTCTCTCTCTCTCTCTCTCTCTCTCTCTCTCTCTCTCTCTCTCTCTCTCTCTCTCTCTCTCTCTCTCTCTCTCTCTCTCTCTCTCTCTCTCTCTCTCTCTCTCTCTCTCTCTCTCTCTCTCTCTCTCTCTCTCTCTCTCTCTCTCTCTCTCTCTCTCTCTCTCTCTCTCTCTCTCTCTCTCTCTCTCTCTCTCTCTCTCTCTCTCTCTCTCTCTCTCTCTCTCTCTCTCTCTCTCTCTCTCTCTCTCTCTCTCTCTCTCTCTCTCTCTCTCTCTCTCTCTCTCTCTCTCTCTCTCTCTCTCTCTCTCTCTCTCTCTCTCTCTCTCTCTCTCTCTCTCTCTCTCTCTCTCTCTCTCTCTCTCTCTCTCTCTCTCTCTCTCTCTCTCTCTCTCTCTCTCTCTCTCTCTCTCTCTCTCTCTCTCTCTCTCTCTCTCTCTCTCTCTCTCTCTCTCTCTCTCTCTCTCTCTCTCTCTCTCTCTCTCTCTCTCTCTCTCTCTCTCTCTCTCTCTCTCTCTCTCTCTCTCTCTCTCTCTCTCTCTCTCTCTCTCTCTCTCTCTCTCTACACCACCAAACAAATAAACCACCAAAAAACTATAGCCAAACTATGAAAAAAAAAACACATTAATCTCTCCAGGACAACAAACCTTATAAAATGGATAAAAATAATTATAGGTTTGAAACAGGAGAAATAAGCTATATAATATTTGCACAATTAGACAGAGACAAACACCTCTTCCCTTTCTCGTTCAACATGTTCATCATTGTCTTCGAAGCCGTCTCTCAGCTGTCGTTATTATTGAGATTGTTGTTGTTGATATATTTTTGATACAAATCCATCTCAATATCACTAAATTGATACTAACAAAATATATTTTTGAGTTGTTCATTTCTAATCTCTTTGCCATCAAGCATGTTAACAGGTGAAATCTTCTTGAGCTTTTGCTTTCGTAAATGATATTGATACTTTTTTAGGGTTTTAGCATGGTGAATTGATGGTATTGTTGTTGCTTTTTGTTAATCCTCTGCTAATTTAAGAATCGCTAGTCTCGACATATATAACATGTGGCTGGATGATTTTTTCAAGTTCAGCCTGTTACAGTATAAATGATTGTTCTTGGTGTGTTTTGAGTTTGTTATAGTATCTAAGGTTGTCTTGTATTCTAAAATGTATCTTCCTTGATATGATTTATGATGAATGGTAATGTAACTTTGTTGTGAATTTTTGTATACAGTCAGTGAAGGACACCGACGGAAATCCAGGTAGCGACCGTAACCAATTAAACAGTTAGTTAACTCTCTCATGTAAAATTATTTCAGAAATCTCATGTGTTTGTTCTTTCCAAGATTTAATCTAATTCACCAAGTGGTTTGGTTCACTATTTATCTTGGTCTGCAATCTTTGGATGCAGTGTTCTAAAGGTGCAGCTTTTATAGAATAGTGATTGAGAAGATGGTTCAAACAACACTAGACATATGGAGACAATACAAATCCTAATAGTTAAAGCTTCTTCCTTTATTCCATTCTTTTCTCTGTTTCTTGACGAGGTTCAATAAGAAAGAAAGAAAATAATCTGAATAAGGAAGATAAGAACCAGACATAACCTTGGCTATGATATTTGTCTGGGTTAAAGTTTCCAATGTGAAACCTTTAATATCCTCATTACAAGAAATAGAGACGAAAGCATCTAATACTCTAACTCTAAGAATCAATTTATGAATCGATGAACTAAACTAACACATCGAGATTCTTATATACAGTCTAACAATCAATCAATCAATGAACTAAACCAACAAATGCAGATTCTTCAACAATTATTCGATGAACTCCAAATTTTAAACCAAACAACAAGATAAAAGAGACTAACCTTTGAATGAGTCTTAGACGTCTTGGAAAGCGGAGAGCCCGAAGATGAAGAGAAGAAATTTAGAGAATCCAGGTTGATAGATTGTGAATTGCAGAATTTATGTAGGAAAAAAAAATCTCCAACAGATATAGGTAATAAAGAAGAACTTATCAACACAGGATTCTTAACAATCTCAATTTCGATTCTTAATGGGGGGGGGGATACGTAGATATATACATAGGTTTGGATATATATGGGTACTAATTGGGTATCGGGTATTACCCGATCCAAACCGATACCCAAAAATATATACATTCAAGATCCAACTAATATATTGTACTAGATAAGGATCTGTCCGATGTGCGGGTTTAAAGTTTTGTAACTAAAATAAAATTTAATAAAATTTATTAAAATTTATTCTACATTATTTATAAAATTTGTTTTTCCTATAATACACTGGTTTATATCCATATACAAATAGTTTATGTATGTTATCTTCAAAAGAGTATTTTTTACACCTAGGTATATTGTATGTTACAAATTTATTATTTATCACCACCTAAAAAATGTCTATATGAACAAATTAAGCCAACTATTATATGTCTCTTCACTTTCACTTTTGTATAGTTTCTTTAATCACTAAAATTGTTGGCTCAAAAAATATTTTGAATAAAAAATAAAGTACATCACAATAGTATATGACTAACCATAGAGAGAACCTCCCTCCTCCCCTATGGAGAAAACCTTGCATCCAACCTCTCCCACCTTCCTCTCTTGGGGAGATAACCTTGCGTCCAACCTCCTCCACCATAGAGAGAATTTTGGCTCTGCCGTCCTCCTGTGTGGAAAGAACATGTTCACATCTTTTAGTTATCTCAAAGTGGCTTGCTCCAGCCACCAATGAAACTAAAAACCCTTTTCCAACGTCACAAAACTTTTTAATAGTAACTAATGTTAAATTTCCCAATGTATTCATGGAAGTTTCTTTGACACACCATGATGTAGCCTCTGTCTTCAAGTTCCTATGGATCTATAACCAATTATGTTTTTCCAATCTATCTATGTTTGATGTACGCTTGTGTTTGATTAGCCTATTTTATCCAACCATTAGGTTGATGACCTTCTCCTCTTTATCTTCTTTTGAGATTGAACGAATGGTAACAATTATGTTTGCAAAAAAAAAGGTCTATGACCAACCAATCAAGGTTGAAAAATTAGAAGAAAATTAATTTGACATAATTAATGAAATAATAGAAATTATAAGCACGGTAATATATGAATCTCAAATAATTCAAAGAAATATAAATTAAATAAAACAATTTAAATCTATTACACGAAATTTTAAAATAAGGTATTAGAAAAAGAAGATGCATATATTAATCTTATATTATTTTTTTTGGGTCAACATATTAATCTTACCTATTCCAAGCTGAAAAAGTAGAAAATATGTTTTGGTTTAAAAAAATAAGGAAACTTTGTCTTCCCATTAAAAAAAGTTTGACCAATAGGACAAAGTTGAAAGCAATATTTTTGAATAAATTATTTTGTTAGATGAATAATATGAGATGATCTATGTTTATATAGAAGTGAGTATTTACATTTTTAAAAATTAATAATTTACTGTATATTTTCTTTAATCCATTTTCTATTTTTTGAGAAAATTTCTTCCAATGAACTCATTATTTTTAAAAAAATTATTGCTTCTCACTTTCTTGTAAGACATATTATCGTTTGACAATAAGAACACTTTCTATTTAGTTGATCTAGTGCTATATAATTTATGTTGTTATCTTGCATTCGTGTATTCATCTTTTTTTTTATGCTACTTGTCCAGCAAATTAATAGAAATAATAATAATACAATGAGATATTTGTTAAACTCAAAAACCTTAGTTATTATGCATAAAAAACTTTGTTAACACTTCAAAGTCAAATATCGCGTAGTATGCATTATGAAATTGAGAAACGAAACAAAATTCAAAGAAACGACGACGAAAACACATGGTAATATCTAGGAATCTTTTTATTTAGTTCTTCGATTAAACAACAAACAAATTGCCTTCGAGTCTTTTTCAAGAACAATGATGTGTCAAACAAAAAGTTAATAAAAAACAAAGAATAAAATTTTACCAAGAAAAACAAAGCTAGTCGAAATTATTTTGTTTGATGAAAAATATGTCATCATTTCTTTTCTTATATAGAGGGGTGTATTTACAATCCTTTTCCTTTTAGGATTAACAAAGTTTTTTAATATAATAAGATTACAATTATCTTATGCATCATTTTATCAAGCTTGAAAACTGAGAATTCTATAGTTAAAATTGACATGTGTCAAGATGTGATGTGTTACTAACTTTGATATGTGATTTCTGATCGTTAAAATTGACACGTGTCAAGACCTGATGAATTACTAACTTGGATATTTAATCGTTAAAACTGACACATATCACGATCTGGTGAGTTTTTAACTTTGATTTCTGATCGTTAAAACTAGCATGTGTCACGATCTGGTGAGTTACTAACTTTGAGAACCAAACTTTATATAATAAGATTTTAAAATATGATCCAATACCAAGCTAACCACATATAAAAACAAGAAACTACTACTAAACAATCAAACCAACGAATTCTATAATCACCGATGCCGTCTAATTAGTACAAAAGTTTATAATACTTATTTGCATGATATTGGATCAGTAGAAAAAGGAGACGGCGACATGGAAAACGGCTTGTCGAAGTGTTTTCTCTTCTTTCTTAAAATTCAGATCGGTTAGAGTTTTAGGGGAGACTCTGTTTTACTCTGTCTAATTGTGCAAATATTATATAACTTATTTCTCCTGTTTCAAACCTATAATTATTTTTATCCATTTTATAAGGTTTGTTGTCTTGGCGAGATTGATGTGTTTTTTTTTATATAGCTTGGCTATAGTTTTGTTTATAGCTTGGCTACACCACCGAAAAAAAAAACCACCAAAAAACTATAGCCAAACTATTAAAAAAAAAACACATTAATCTCTCCAAGATAACAAACCTTATAAAATGGATAAAAATAATTATAGGTTTGAAACAGGAGAAATAAGCTATATAATATTTGCACAATTAGACAGAGACAAACACCTCTTCGCTTTTTCGTTCAACATGTTCATCATTGTCTTCGAAGCCGTCTCTCAGCTGTCGTTATTATTGAGATTGTTGTTGTTGATATATTTTTGATACAAATCCATCTCAATACCACTAAATTGATACTAACAAAATATATTTTTGAGTTGTTCATTTCCATCTGTTTGCCATCAAGCATGTTAACAGGTGAAATCTTCTTGAGCTTTTGCTTTCGTGATTGATATTGATACTTTTTTAGGGTTTTAGCATGGTGAATTGATGGTATTGTTGTTGCTTTTTGTTAATCCTCTGCTAATTTAAGAATCGCTAGTCTCGACATATATAACATGTGGCTGGATGATTTTTTCAAGTTCAGCCTGTTACAGTATAAANAACAAGATTTATTTTAATTTGGTTTGAGTTTAAAGTGTGACCAAAATAAAATATTTTAATTTGAGACCGACAACCCAGTCCGACCTACCGGTTCACGGGTTTTTAGCGGGTTTTATTTGTTAGGTTTTTAGAGGTTACCCGGACCGGAATACCTATCGGATTGTGGTTGGATCGAACCGACCGGCCGGTCCGGTCCTGGTTAAAAAACATTGATATAAATCATTCAGATCTCTATTCACTAAAATACATCTTTCATATTCATACAAAAGGATAATAATAATAATAACAATCGTTTCTCAGTTTACAATGTTAAACCCTCTTATAAATTATATTTTATTTTGAAATTATAATACAGGTAAAAGGAATTTCAACCCGTGCTCTAGCACGGATCCAAATCTAGTTGATTAATTTACTTAGGTTGTATTAAGCTCTCACTTTCATTCATATAAAAACAAACAGATAGCAAAGGAAACCCCAAACAAAAACAAAAACACCTTGGTCGTTTGGTCAAACTCGTTATCAACTTGAAAGACCGATATAATTAATATAGGGAAAGCAAAGAAATCTAACTTGAAGTTAAGTATTTAAACAGACGCGTTTTAGTTGGAACAAGAGGCTTCCCGTGAGTATCGGTCCCAGCAACAGCGCTCGACCACTCAACTCATACCCGCTCACTTCTCATTAAATAGATATGATCAGTACGTATGTTTCCTCAACTCTACAATCACAAAGCAAATCAAGGAAGCTAACGAGAGAATCAAAATGGCTAGTAGTGGAAGTGATCATCAGCGTGTGGTGGTCGTAGGAGTAGATGATTCATCACATAGCTACCATGCACTCGAGACGGCTCTCGATCTCTTCTTCATACCTTTCAAGGCCAACCCACAATTCAAACTTGTCGTTGTTCACGCCCGACCAACAGCGACCTCCTTCCTCGGGGTTGCTGGTCCCGAAGCGGTAGTTATAATACCAATGGTGGAACAAGATTTGAACAAGACTGCTGAACTGGTTAAGAAGAAGTGCGCCGAAGTATGCTCGGCTAAATCCGTTGAAATCGCGTCTTCGGAGGTGATTGAAGGAGATCCGAGGAATATAATGTTGGAAGCCGTGGAGAGACATCATGCATGTGTTCTTGTCCTTGGTAGCCATGGTTATGGAGCTGTCAAGAGGGTGTTTTTGGGGAGCGTAAGTGACTATTTAGCTCATCACGCACATTGCTCCGTGATGATCGTCAAGAAGCCTAAGGCTAAATCTACTTCTACTGAACAACACTAATGAGAGGAATAAAACGTCATTTTTTTTTGTGATATATATGTACTACCATTCTGTTTTCTTAAGTACGTAAGACCCTATATACAGTTCCATCAAAACTTTTTATACTCTTCATTCCCCAACTCTTAATGTATATCAATTTATTGTATCCATGACTCTATATGTATATTAATTGGTTTTTCTTTGTCTTATTCTCCTTGCTTTCTTCTGTATCGAGGCTATTGCATGAAAATTTTAAAACCAAGTTCTTGAAACATATATACATTGATTTTGTTATTATCCACTGGCCACTGCATAAGTTGTAACTTGCAAAGAGCTTGATCATTTGATAGAAAACCTTGTCGATCTTGACTTTAAATGTGCTATAATAACCAAATAATCATGTTGCCAAGGAGTTGTAATCAATGGATTCCACAACTTTTGTTTTTCTTTTCTCAGTTTACCTGACCTCTAGCAGTTTTTGAGTCTCGTTTTCATATATAACAAGGTTCGATCCGAGTTTGTAGAAGACAACACCAGTGTTTTATGCGAAAGACGATTTATTCATATCCCTTATTAGAGCTACACATTTTGACACAAGGGATCCCTTCTAGAAAATTCTCGAGCCCTTAGCCTTCCGTATATAAAGAGGTCAGACAAAGACACAATGCCATGAGTTGAGAAAACAAAATTTAAACTGAGGGATATATATGAATATAATTCTCAAAGGCTTTTACCCCGAAGGAAGCCCTTCCAAAAATTCTCAAAGGCTTTTCCACCTAAGAGGGGGTTTGGAAATAAATAGTTTTCAACCAGCAATAGACGCGCCTCCGTTAGAACAACAACTGCCTCTGTATCTTATACCAAAATAACAAATACAGATTTCCAAAACTTCCGATGTGGGATTGTGTCCAAAATAACAAATATAGATTTCCAAAACTTAACATTCTAAAAAGATGAAATTAAGGGTGCTGTGAAATGAAGTAATATGATTAAGACGAAGAATGGTAGAGGCCGCGCGAACGCAGGCCTCCTCTGCCACAAATAATGACGCAGGCTCTCCCACTTGGGGAGACCTTAAGCTAAGCACCCCTCCTTTATGTGCAATGGAGGTCACTAGCTTAGGCCACTCGTCTTCTTGATCACGAGTTGACCCCGTCCAGGTAAGTACTTTTCTCAGTCGGCCTACATCTTCTTTTATACTCTGCTTCTTCAATTATTCTTTCAGTTCTACGCGATGTGGGATTGATATGTTCTCTTAAAAAAACTACATGAGTTCTGTGCGTAATACAGCAAACACATCTGTACTACAGTTGACACTTAAAATAGAGAGAGAGACAGTGTGCAAAAAACTGTGTTCTGTCTAAATCCACCAAAGGGTCTTTACCATTTTCCACATAATCATCCAAATTTGTAGATATATACTCTGCTTCTTCAATCATGCGCCAAAAAGATTTACGGCGGCCTCGTTTAACATATGGTTAAGTTTTAGTACTATTTTATGTATTTCTATCCTTAAAATCACTATTGTTAGTGAAGGAAAAGTTGGTGTAGAATCGGATATTTGTAAGGTCGCAGAATGGTTGGTAGAGTGTAGAGAAGATGGATAACGCAAATATGGTTCCTTGATTTAAGAAGATTGTATTGGGACACTTATTAAAGATTCTAAGAAGATAACCATGCACGAGCCACAGAATGACAAGTTTCTATCAGGACATAAGGAAAACTCATACAATATAAATTTTCACTATACAACTCAAAATCATAAACATTGAACAGAACTACAGAAGGTAGCACCACCCAAAACTTATGCTATGTTTTGAGTTCATATCAAGTCAATTTGGCCAGATTCGATTGCTCCTTTTACAATCTTGTAACGTATGAAGTAGAGATCAGTGCGCTCTATCTCCACAGTCTCGGGGCTCTCTCCTCTGCCAAAGTAAGTAAAGGCAAAAACCCACACATAGATTACAGAAAGGTTGTGTGTATAAATGTGTATGGGGGAAATAAGAGAATTCTCTCACTCTTCATAGAGACTGAGGGAGACAAAGTTCTTGCTTCAACAAACAACAAACGTGTCCAAATGCGGCTGCGACACTGTAAGTTCGCAAATTATAGTATAGTCTTCACTCTTGAGTAACACACAGAGAACTCTAGCTACTATATGAAAAGATTGTTCAACTACAATGAAAAACCAACTCAGGATATGGTTGAAAGTGATAAGGTTAACTGGTTAAGGAAGGTAAGGTACCCATATCGTCCACTTCACTTATAAGTGATTGCTTGAGAATCGACTGATAGTTCTCAGGCAACTTAAACAGTACACTCTCTTCGAAATGCTTTGCTAAAATCATCAGCACACCTGTAGATGTAATAATTTAAATATATATGACTCACAATGCCCAGCTATTAACGTAAAATTGTAAGAATTAATTAAGAATAAGCAAACCTTGTAGCAAACACCTTCTCTTGCTCAGACAGCCGTCTTTCAGGTTCTTCTGACTTGAGGTTGTGGAACAAAAACTTCTCTATCTGCAACAAATCAAATGAACACAATTGGAGAATGACATATAAGCAAAGTCTATAATAGCAACAATTTGTTACAAAATATCGCTGAGAACACATTTGTACTATACATATAACGCTTAGAACAAACGTTGATAAACTCAGACACAACTTCTAATAGTATGAAATTCGTGGAAATAGAAGATAGGGTGGCAACACAAACACAACACACACCTTGAGAGAGAGAAGCCTAACCCTGAGATAAGATCTGAGTAGAAACTGGGTTCTGTCCAAATCCATCTGATAATTAAAAGAGAGACACCACCAAAAGGGTCTTTACCATTTTCCACACCACCAATGGATATTACAAACAATTTCAAAACTCAACATTTCCAATATATATTCTGATTTAGAGGTCATTCACAAACATTTCAAAACTCAACACTAACAAAAAAAAAAAAACCCAACACAAACAAAACAGTTAGGGATTTAGAGATTTTTACCACTAATTCGATCTGCTTTTTGGCTTTTGTTGTGATTTTAGCACCGGCGCCGCCTTCTCGTTACGCCACGCCCTCTTCAATAGCTCAACGTCCAATGTCGCCATCATTGTTTCGTAGTCCGCCGATTTATCCCCCCGTTTCCGAACTCGACGCCATTAATTAGAATCTCAGGCGCCACGCCCTCTCGCTAGAATGATTCCGATCAGATAAATTTGGCGCCAAAATCAAGATCGAGGAATAAAGGGATTTAGGGTTCATATCGAGCCTTTAGCAACAAATGTGTGGGCCTTTAAGCCCATTCGATTTTATTTGAGCCGACGCAGAAATGGTTTAATTCGGTTTAGTAAATTAATTATGTCCGTTATCGGTTTTGATGTGAGGGTTTAGGTTTAGGTTATTTCCTTTTCCTTTTATTACAAATTAGGAAATCATATATAAAGGATCTTGGCAAATCACAACAAAGGAAAACTCTCTCTCACTAATTGTAATAAGAAACAAAAAAAAAAAACACTCTAATCTCTCTCTCTGATCGTAAGAAACAAAGTAAAAAGAATGGTGAAGAAAGGGGGAATGAAGACGAAGATTGAGATTAAGAAGATCACGAAGAAGACCTCGCTAGGACCTATCTGTGTCAAACGTCGTAACGGACTCTTCAGTAAAGCTTCTCAGCTTTGTCTTCTCTCCGGCGCACAAATCGCTATCTTAGCGACTCCTCCTTCATCTGAATCACACGTATCATTCTACTCCTTCGGTCACTCCTCCGTCGATGGCGTTGTCTCTGCTTTTCTCTCCGGACAACGTCCTGTTCCCGTTCCTAATCCCGAGGATGACCAAGCGATGAGGGAGGACGTTGGTATCTGTTTGACTCGTAAGGATCTAGGGTTAGGGTTTTGGTGGAACAACGAGAGGCTTGTCAGATCGGAGGATCCGCGAGAGATTAGTGACGCAATTGATTCCATGTGGACGTTGTTGGGTAATCTCAAGGATCTGCGTGCGGATCAAGCTTCTTTCGTTAATAATAATAATCAAGCTTTCGTAGTTAATGATGATCACGAGGACCTGAAGAACAACGAGAAGAGCGGTTTTACCACTGAAGAACAAGATCAGATCCCACCGCTTTGTGAAAGCTTCTGCGTTACGGACAACAACAACAACAACAACTCTTTTACTAAAGTAAACTTGGATTTCGATCAAGAGCTGGATATTGATCAACTCATTGATTTCGATACTGATTTTGAAAGCTCCCTTGATAATTGGTACACTCATCAGGAGAACCTCGATCAGTGTTTTCCTTATATCAGCTAAATTGAATCCAACTCAAACTTTGAGCTTCAGTTTTGTTTATGTAATACTGTATCACGTTTGTGTTTTGTTTTGTTTCTATGTTTTGTGTTGTATTTGTGGTTTATTTCAAAATCAATTCTTTTCATTAATCTTCTCATATCAAAATAGGAATTACAAATTAACTTGTATATCTCTTATATATCTGATATTATTGAATTTGCATTGGTAGCTAACCAAAAAGGTAATTCTATAGAATCAATTAATAAGCATTTACAACAAAACATTAACATAAGCATGATTGTGTCTTAATAGCAATCTCTGGCTTTCTTGGTTAATGCATCTCTTTTGCCCCTTCCCCTTCGATGACATTTCTTCCAAAGGTTCTTGATTGTTTTGTAATATTGATGGCTCAGTTTCATCAACTTCTAGCCTTCTCTACCTCAAGCGGCATAACACTGTTAATATCTGGTGACAACTGCTTATTCTGCTTGCCGGAAGTTTCAGCGACGTCTCTATATACCAAACAAACAAAACACTATCTATGTAAGAAGGGAGATTAATTATACCAACTATACGATTCCCCCAATTATATATACCTCTGAGGATGATGGCGTTTCCAGATACTTTCCGGGAGACAACCAGCGAATGTTCTTGTTGAAATATTGTCGTTTAACAATTCGGCACTGTCCTGTTCAGAGAAGTACATACACGGTTTAATATGGACACAAATGGTTGTAAGAAAACACAAGAGAGATTGAGTTTTTTTGTTTACTGTTGGTTGCTGTAAACTCTTGTGGGCACAATGTTCACTTCTTCTCTCGTGTACCAGAAGAAACGCGCATTTGCAGGTGAAGAACAGAAGCAGAGTAGCGAGAGTGAATACCACGAGCGACTCCATCACAATCATAGATCCTAGAACTGCTACCAAGCAACATAAGTATTAAAATTTGAACCCAAGGAATTAGAGGTGGCCAGGTGGGCAACAAAAACTGAATCAAACCAAATCCCAAAAGTGGTGTCAGCTTGGAGAAACGAACAAACTATGAAAAGACCATTTTACTACTCATCTAACTCCTTATTACGTTCAAACTATGAACCCAAGAAATTATTAGAGCCTTAGAGGTGGGCAACGAAAGCTAAACCAAACTGTGAAAAAAGAGCATTTTACTACTCATCATACTCCTTATTACGTTCAATGTTTAACATGATCCTCATATTCACAATGAATAAAACTAAACCGATTTAGACTAAACAACACCAAACAAATCAGAGCCAGATTTAACCAAATCGAATCATTTGAGATTACGTAACTAAAAACCAAATCCAAACCAAACCAAAACAAGACCAAATCGAAGTGGAACTAACCAAAGTTCTATTAGTATTTCGCAATATATCTGTTAGAAACCGAGTAAACCAAACCGAATGGAAACCACTCAAAGTATTTCATTCACGTACCGTGAGCTGTAAGGGAACTCAATGGTCTCTTTCTGATGAGGTTTACGTGAGCCTCTGCGTGTAAAGGCAGTGAAATTCTCTCGTTGCAGTCAAGGTAGCACCCGTAGTTCCCCATGTCACTCAGTTTCAGGGTCAAAACCGCACCATTCTCCCCTCCCTACACAAGATTTATGGTGATCTATGTACACGAGAAACCAAACACATCTAATTGAAAGATTGAGAATTTGACTTTACATGATGGAGCAGCTGTTGCATGAGGTCGTTGCATTGCTTTATAGTTCCACGAAACCTGATCCCACTGGCTTTAACATTCACATGTTTAGAGATAGAGGCGTATGTCTGAATTGGCTGCCATTGGAACATGTTGTTAAACTTCAGTTCTGTTGAGTTTATAAGGTCCGATGGTAAGTTTGTCAGCAGAAACCCGTCAGTGACTTCCACAGAAAACGTTACGAAAAATTGAGAATCACCACCTGAAATTTTGCTTTCATCAGTCAAAAAGAGAAATGTGTTACTAGCTTGAAAGTGATCAAGAGTGAATTGTAAATTTTTAGCATTACCGGGGTAATGAACAAGATCTGGATCTCCAGCTGAAAAGTTGAACTTGTCTCTTTCCGGGTGAAAGATGAGTGATTCACTCCCGTTACTCTCCAGCATTATATATTGAGGAACGTTAATGAACGGCGGATCATTTACAGGTTCAACAAAAACCGGAACATCCAGATGATTGATCCCGTTCTTGTTCTTTGTGGACAGCCGAAGAGAATCAACACCAGCAAAATTCTCATTTCTGAGGCAGACAAGACCAAAGAATAAAAATGAGAGTGACATTTAAAACTCTTGTAATACTATAATAACTATCTGTGATTCCATATATGTATACCCTATACCCGAGATATTGAATGGACTGAAGTGCAGGATTGATAACTCCTATTTGTCCTTCTAACATTAAGAGCCTTCCACTTTCACCTCCATTGCTAACTGAGAGTCTTCCACTTGAAGGCAGTCTAAACTGCATCAGCATTGGAGATAGAATGACCGATCCCGAAAGTGCTTCTACTGTTACTGAAATGTTCTCTGACAGGTCTGAGTAGCTTATCTGCAACCCAGAGAAGCCACTGTAATAACATTCAAGAACAGGATTACTATAGCTTCAGTGGAGTATTAGTAAGATAAACTAACATAAGCAAGACAAGACGAAGAATGCTTGCCCATATCTAGGACTAATAAGATCTTCAGTTGCTTGTAATCCGCCGGAAAATGAGACAAACAGTAAGAACAGAGATGTAGACTGTAGCTGCAGCTAAGTTTCCATTTATATCAGCTATTGTATAAGGAAAGGAGTCGTTTCCTGAAAAGTCCTTGATTGGCGTGTATCTAAGCACGTTTCCATCTCTCAGAAGAGAACCATGACCTGGCTAACATCCAAAAACAAATAGAAAACAAAAGTTTACAGACAAAGATTTTGCTACTGTCAGATGATTTAACTATCTGCAAAACATAGAAGAAATGAAAGTTTCGATCCTCACTTGTGAGAAACCGAGCATGCTCGCATTGCCGCCAGCAAAATAGTCGTTTTCCAGTGGTTTAAAGGATATTGACTCATCTTCCCATACACTGACTGGATCATCATAGGCTCTTGGAAAGTATCCATCTAAATTCATGGCAGAATCTCAAAAACAAGCAAATTAAGAATCATGGTGTGAAAGAAGAAAAGTAATGGACTTACTGCTGTACACATTTACTTCAAAGGGGCAAGGTTGGATATGTTTATTGTCAACGGAAACGCACATGTGGTAAGTACCCACCTCCATGGCCAGATAACTACCAGTATAGGTCCCATCATTATTATCTACAAATTCCCATGTAGTGAAACTTGATGTATTAGCTGAGGTGATCTCCAACTTCAAACGGGATGGTTGTGAGGGTACAGGATTGTAGAAGCCGTCCAAGAGCAACACCACAATTTCATTCTTGATTTGCTTTGGCACTTTTCCATTGAATTGGGTCACACTACACGCCGCCACATTAATTTCACCTGAGAAAAGCAAGAGTGAGTGTGGTGATCATAAACAGAAAGAATGGACATTTTCCCAATTAATATACACATGGAAGTTACAGGTTGTCTAGATTCGGTTAAGGAGCATGATACCAGCATATACTTCCTTGACGAAAGGCTGGCCTCCATGGAGGACTATGTTTCCAGATGATATAAGAATTTTATAGATTCCACTCCTTTTTGGAGTATAAGTTACGTCAAAAATACTCGCTTGAGTCGCTAGACTACCTGAACCCTGCAAGTAAGAAATTCCCTTAAGTCTCTATGCCTAATCAGGTATGCATAAGCATATATGCATATAGTCTGCTTCTTACTCTTCTGCCATGTTTCTCATACAAGGGGGTAGCAGTTTGGGAACTTGATCCAGTCCCTGTTAAAATCATTTGCCAATATAAGCCACAAGTGAAGACATCATCTAATTGTACGAAAGTAAGAAATTGTACCATTGAGGGTCTCTCTTGGGTGTATGGTTGGCAGAATGAAGGAGGAATCAGCCTCGAGTAGGATTCTGACCTGAAGTCTATCCACTTGGACTGACGAGGGATAACCATAAGCATCTTTCAAGTAAATAGAGAAACCAAGAGACGCCCCAGCGATAGAAGCATTGATCCCTGAACCATTTACTATACTTCTTGATCCATCACAATAACCTGTCACGAAAAAAAATAAGAGGACTACTGCAGAGAACATTCACCAAAAATTAAAGCAAATATCATACCATAAAGCAGTTTAGGCAAACACTGACCTATATATACTGTATACGCATATGGCATACCAGAGATACTCTTATTGTGCTGCTTCATATCAGAAAGAGTAAGCAAGAAATTGCCTGGTTCAAACAGGGTAAAAGACATCAACTGAATCCCTGGCTCTACATACTCAAACTGAAAATCTGATACCGGTATGGACAAACCAGTCTCTTTTTCAACCACATCAGCATCGAATTCGTAAAAACCAGAAACGAGGTTTCCAAATCGATCTCTCTGGTGTAAAAAGATGTCCATTTTAGAAAATATCTGCCATGTGTTTAGCTCTGACTTCCATATACTCACACAGTTGGAAACATCCAAAGGTCCTGCTCAAAGAAAACAGCAAACATGGCTCATCGATCTTATAATCCACATGAGAAACAAAGTGGTAAATGGAAACAAAACTCAATGATCACCTGAATTAACCTCAAGTGGTAATGGACCACCAGTCAATATTTGGCTATCCTTCTCGACAAGCAACAAGAGCTTTCCAGAAATCACAAGAACAAACTCAATGGAGATATAGCCAGATTCAAACCATCTAACGTGTGCTAGATCAAGATTATTAGTAGCAATTGAACCATTCTCATAAAGAAGAGACAAAGAAAACCACCCCTGAAACTCAATCACCTTCCCGGAATACGAAATGTTATTCCCAAACGCATCTTTGGGAAGAATCAAAATCGATGCATTCATCCCGGCTTCGAACACATTCCTAAGACCCATCCAAGACACAACACATACCGATGGGTACATCATCCCTTCACAACAACAAGTTCAAAAAATTTATTAGTAAAATCTCTCTGATAATTTCAAATTGAGGAACATCAAAAAAAACTCAAAGAAACCTGTTTGGACTTGGAAATGGAGCGACGAATCCAACACTTTGAAATTGGCTTCGTCTATAACGATGTTGAAGATCCCAACCATGATTGGAGTAAAATAAATCTTCCAATTTCCAATATCTTCACCGAGATCTAGCGAAACCCCAGAAATGTACGAACTGTTGCCGATTCTGCCGTTTACAGTCACTGTGGGCTTAAACGCTCTCTGCCCTAACGAAGCGTTGCCATGGTTTTCGAAATTCCCCAGAACTTTGATCGAAATCGCAGCGGTTTCACCAGATTTGAACTTGCTCTTATCATCTGACCAACTGAATGTAAATTTCGGTAGCCCAGATTCTTCATCTACGGTAAAAAGAGAAAACACTCTAAAATTCAAAACCCTGACCGAGTAAGATTAATAATAGTGAAGAGAAAAACAAGAAACGAACCTGTGGATTGGGAAATTGAGATTGCGTTAAGGAACAAGAAGAAGAGAGTTAACAGTTTGACCGCCATTGATTACATTGAGAGAAACTGTATCGTCGATTTGATGTTTTCTTTGGGGAAGAAAGCGCCAACTGCTCTGATTCTTTTGGGTTTTTTGAATTACTTTTTTTTTCTTTTTCTTTTTATGAAATCATTTTGGGTTTTGATCGATGGATGGAAAAGGAACACGTGTCATTAGTGCAATATTAACCGTTTGATATATCAGTTTTTCTTTTTTGAAAAAAGGGTTTATTGATTTATCAGTTAGTTCTGATCACAACATTCGGAACTCTATAATGTTTTAGAGCTTGTTTATGTACATGAATGTTGTCAAATATGGCACAGATGAAGATGATGCATGTAGACGTCTTAACTTATCTTCATTGTTAAAGTGACAAAAACGTTAACAATATTCAGTTAACTACACTGCAACTTTAGACTCAGTTTACAGTGTTTAATATGCAAATTAAAGTTTGGTTTCATATAAATATCTTGTATGATGAACATTTGTTTTGAGAATATGATGTAATCATCATTTACATACATAATCTGATATGATCTGATAGTGTTAACCACCACACAAGACGTTTGTTTTCAAAACAGATCCAGGCCATGAAACTAAAACAGTAAAATCCAAACCAATCAAGAAACATATCTTATTGGTTTGAAGAACATCTTATTGGTTTGAGGATAACAACAAGTTCAAAAAATTTATTAGTAAAATCTCTCTGATAATTTCAAATTGAGGAACATCAAAAAAAACTCAAAGAAACCTGTTTGGACTTGGAAATGGAGCGACGAATCCAACACTTTGAAATTAACTTCGTCTATAACGATGTTGAAGATCCCAACCATGATTGGAGTAAAATAAATCTTCCAATTTCCAATATCTTCGCCGAGATCTAGCGAAACCCCAGAAATGTACGAACTGTTGCCGATTCTGCCGTTTACAGTAACTGTGGGCTTAAACGCTCTCTGACCTAACGAAGCGTTGCCATGGTTTTCGAAATTCCCCAGAACTTTGATTTTAGTTGCAGCGATTTGAACTTGTTGTTATCCTCCGACCAACTAAATGTAAATTTCGGGAAGAGAAAACACTCTAAAATTCAAAAATCAAAAACAACAACAGTGAAGAGAAAAAAAAAAAGAATTAAAAAACAGAAACGAACCTGTGGATTGGGAAATTGAGATCGCATTGAAGAAGAAGAGAGATAACAACAGTGATACGAATTTGATCGCCATTGATTATATGAGAGAAACTGTGTCGATTGAAGTTTTTTTTTTTTTTTTTTTTTTTTTTTTNGGGAAGAAGCGCCAACTTCTCTGATTTTTTGGGTTTTGACTTTTGAATTACATTTTTTTTTTAATGAAATCATTTTAGGTTTTGATCAATGGATTGAAAAGCAACACGTGTTATTAGTGCAACTAGATTTTAACCCGCGGTGAACCGCGGGATTATGTAATTTTTGTATCTAATATATTTAAGGAGAAGTCGCTCACAGCCAATCTCACAAAATTTGATCTCTCTTGCCCTTAATGAAAATTACCTCTGAAAAATTTTCGGACAAGCTTTTGTTCTCTATTTAGGTTGCTGAAACGCACCACATTCATCCTCAGACTTAAAATTACTAATTTGCCATTAATGAAAATCCAATCTGGACGTTTTTACCCTTCATATTAATTTAGAAAATTATAAAAAGTTTAAATAATTAAATATCTAATCTATATAATCGTCAAAACGTGATTTAATAAATTTTAAAACACTAAAACCTAAAATAATGGGCTTTCAAAAAAACCCAACCAAATTATACCGACCTATTCGAAACCCTAAAATTATAGGTTGTAAACATATATATATAGGTATAACCCTAATCATTCTCCATAATCCGAAAT
>NC_025686.1:12996934-13002531 GCF_000633955.1 Camelina sativa
ATTCATGTCCTCTTTCTGTAGTATTTGTTTGGAACGCAGGTTCGAGCATTACCAAAACTTTGAGTATGGTTTCATTATTACTTCTTATATTATATTGTATAGGTTTCTTGATTTATTTAATGTTTTGTAAAAACGATTATACTAATTCTTATGTTTCAGGTGAGTTAGTACATGGTCGTGATCTTAGTTCTATGTTCTCGGACAAGAAATCTAGGTCTTTTATATTTGAATACTTTAAACTTTAATCTTTATAGTTTGATGATGCTAAATAGAAAGACTTATTTCTATAGTTGCAGGAAAGCTTCTGAAGATGATCATAGTGATGAGAGATGTTTGGTAATTTAAATTTTAATAGTAAATTACTCTATCATCGTTAAAAAAATTAATTCATAAGTTTGTGGCTCTAACAAATAAATATAAATGAATAGGTGGAGGTGGCGAGGACTATCAAAATTTCTTTTTTGAATTCTGCATCTTCAAATATATTGCTAAAAGGTATGTTGCTAAATTTAAAATTCCTTATATTAATATATTTCTAATGATCAAATTTAATTTAAACATTGTTTAGATGAATCTACCAATGATCGTATGGTGAAAAACAGGTATTTTTATTTTAAAAGGAAAATTAATTATATATATAAATATATTTGATTCAGAAAATCATATTAACATTTGCATTTACTGATTATTATTGCAGAAAGACTGTTAATGGTGTTAATAATATCCCAGAAATTATGGTATATTTTTAAATAAATTAATAGTTATAGTCTTAAATTAATAACTCTTATTTTCACGGATATAACAATATTTAGTGTGATTAATCAACAGATTAGAGATGCAGAGTCAGCAACACAACATCTTTTGGCTATTGTTCGGTAGTAATTCTATGTTAAAAGGCGGTTTTGACTCTAATTATTTGTTTGGATCATCTTCAAACGTTTGTTAATCATTTGTTTATTTGGTATTTTTATGCAAATCAATAGTGTTTTAAAGTCATCTTGATACTAAAATTTAATGAAACAAATTATTATCATTTTTCTGTAAATTCTGATCTTAATCCTATTTTTGTGAATATCTGCAGAGAAGCTATTGATCGCAAAAAATCAGAGTCGTTTCCGTTCCTTCTAAACTACACGGTAATTATCTTCAAATAATCTCAATCAAATTCCATTATATATAATTTATAACATTGTTATTATTTTAAAAAATAGGCAGCGTATGGAAGAAGATATGATTAGTGTCATTGCAAAAAATCAGGCGTGAAGCAGTGTTTTTAAACCCGGACCGGACCGGCCGATTAGACCGGTTAACCCGCAAACCGGCTTATAGTCCGATCCGAGTTAGTCCTAAAAACCGGATTGTTAAATACCCGGATAGAACCGAAAAAACCCACTAAAATCCGGAAATCCGGAGTTAAACCGGTGGATCGGGTCAATAAAAAAATATATTTTTTACACTACGACACGGGCCTTTACAGCCCAACGAAAATCTGAATTGCTTATGTTGCTAATATATATCAACTTAATAATGTAATTTACTTAGCTCTTGGTCGATGTGGGACAAAAAGAAATTCTATCATACGTGGTTCCTACCTTTGTTTGTTTGGTTCATGTCATATTGTCACGTTGCTTATGTTGCTGTTTGTTTTCAGTGAAGATTTTCTATTATTTACATATACATAATACATTATGCAAGCTCTTGTTCATTTACTATTTTATGTTTTATTAAATGAAAGGTATTGTTGATATATTTTGTAAGAAAAAGATAAAAAAAGTTAAAATTATGTTCACAAATATTAAAATATATATTATTTAATTGACCCATGGTCCGACCGGTTGGACCGATTGACCCAGTGACCCGAAAGAATTCCGGTTCACTCTCCGGTCCGGTTTTAAAAACATTGGCGTGAAGAAAGGAGGAAGACAAATTTTCGAGAATAGTAGGATGAATGTTATGCGATCTTATAATCGTATTTTTATTGATATTGTTTTAGATGGATGAATATTTTATGAAATAGAAATAGTCCAATGATAATTTATTTTAATAATATAAGATTATACTTTATTAATGACGATCAAATGACCGAATACCAAGGTGCTTGATTATTATATAAGAACAAAATAAAACAATGAAATGCTATATTCATAACTATTATTAACATAAAAAAAAAGTGTTAAAAATTATGTCTAATATTTTGAATAATTTTATTAATTAATGAAAACAATCTGCATATGGAAGAACAATCCTTGGTGTCGAAGCTCATATTCAGACGTGAGGATAAGATAAGTATGATATTTAGAGAATAGTATTATGAATATTATGATATCTAAACGATCGGTTACTAAGGTTCTTGATTATTATTTCAATTTTGCAAAAAATAGAGAAAAGACATAATGATGCTAATATTCTTTAAAATGTGATAATTATTATGTTCAAAAATTTGAAGACTATTGTTAGAAAATTCTAAAATTGTTATTTTATACCTTATGTAAAGTAGGGTTGAAAATCTTAAGAGATATTCTATATTTAAAACAGTTTAGAATATAGTGTAAGATCATGATTTATTTAAAAAAAAAAATACGCATTTAAAGCCGTAATGATAATCATTAAGAAGATTACTATTTAACTCAAAAATAAAAGGAAATATAAAGATATATCAATGTCTGGAGATCTTTACAGAATAGTAAAATGATTTGGTAAACAGGAATTTAAAAATATCACTTCCGAAAAAAAATGTAAATTGTGAATATATAAAATTGTATATATATACGTCTATTCGACACTTTTGATTTTTTAAACCTAAATCAGAGAAGGAATACAAAGAACACACAAAAAAGCAAGAAATTATGGTTAGGTATAGCCTTTTCGATGATGTTTCGCGTTTGAACTCTTCAAAATATGAATGGAAAATTCGTGTGAAGGTCTTATGTCTGTGGGAAGATAAAGGTCCAAGTTTGGAGATGGTTTTAACTGATATTAAGGTATTTACTTTAATTTAATTATGAGCTCATTATATATTTCAAATAATTATACCTGAAAGTTACAAATCACAAGGTTTTAAAAATATTTTAAAGACATGTAACAAAATCGTATTATCCGATAATTAATAATACTATGTTTTATTAGGGTGTAAAGGTCCAATGCTCCTTTTGTGGAGATGTTTATGATCGTTTTGTCTTAAAGTTCAAGGTTGGTGATTGGCTTGATTTCGAAGACTTTAAGGTTGTTGAACAGAATGGTTCATGTTTAGCTACTACACATCGTTACAAAATTGTTATTTTGTACAATACCAAAATAAGTGAGAATTCAATTGTTGGAGGGGAAGATTTCTATGATTTCGTCGATTTCAAACTCATCCATGATGGTACCCAATGTGAAGATTACTTAATCGGTAAGGGAATAATTCAGTTTTTTAAAAAGAAATTGCAAATACTATTTGAGATTCATTATATTTGAACTAATTTAAATTTTATACAGACATTATTGGTGAGGTTGTAAATGTTGGCGAATTCAGATGTAATTTCAGAGAATTACAACAAAAAGAGGAAATCAAAGGGGTGGAAAATAATGGAAAACATGAGGATGTCACACAAAGTGATAATATCCGTATGTTATTTAAGTACTGTACTCGATATGGTTCAGATCAAAAGAAAAACATACTTTTCATGATCAATATGAAACAAATTGCACGATCTTTGAAGACTCTGATGATGACATTGATGTTGGAGATCAGGACGATGATGATTATAAAGAAGATGAAGAAGAGGATGATACTGAGGAAGAAACTGATGATGATGGCAAATACCAAACAGATAACAGTGGTAACAATGATCAAGATGACGAAATCTCATTTGAAGAAGATGAAAAAGATGATGAGCTGGAAAGTACTGAAGATAATCTTAAAATTAAAAAAAGAGGAGAGGATATCTCAATTAACCACAAAATCTCATTTGATCTTCGTGATTTCAGGTAAATTTTAAAACTCATATATATTTATATATTATACATAAACATACTCTTAATCCATTATTTTTAATCACACAAATTTTAATTCTTTAATTTTAGTGGAACCCTACTAAGGTGTGAATTATTCGAAAAAATGGCTGCGGAATTCTGCGATGCTTTAAAATCATTCCAGGGTGAACGTTTAATTTGTGTTATTCGTTGGGGTGTTATTGAAGATTTCCAAGGTATACAATTAATTTTATAAAAATTATTGTATATTTTTGATGATCGTGTATTTAAAGGAATAAATTCTGTTATAACTTTGCAGGAAAAAGAAGTATATCTTCTACAGTTTGTACCCGAATAACACTCAATCCTCGCAATTCTGAGGTTGCAAAAATGATGGAATTGTAAGAATAACATCTTTGTTCATGCTATAAAATATATGAAAACGAAATTCGTTTATAAACTTTTTCACGTTCTACTTAATTGAATTATAGGAGATCGAGGAAGAGGACTCGCGGATAGAAGACTGGTTTCCACAATTTTTTTATGGCGTTCTAGGGATTTTATGGGATTTTAATTATTTTATATTTAGTTAGTAGTTGGATTTTTAAAAATTCTTGCTTTGATATAAAATGAAATATTTAAATTATTTATTTACATATAATGAGCTAAACAAATTAGTTACATATAACGAATTATGGTTTTAATAACCAGAAATTTTCCTTTAAACAAAAATATAAAAATTAACTACATATAAATTACTTAAAAAGAAATATGAAGTGGAAGACTTTTAGTTTTCCAATGAAGTTTCAACAAAAGTCTTAGTAATAAAAAAACGATAGTCCAATGTTGATAGCGTCAAAACGAAAGGGAAGGATAATTTCAAATTGAGCTTCGATTTGCAAGATTTAACGTATGTAACTTTAGTAAATATTTTGAAAATTAATTTAATTTAAAATAAATAATTAAATTTTATTCTTTTTCATGCATTCGTAATATAGTGGAATCCAGTTAAATTGCACGGTGTGGGGGAATCTTGCAAAGGACTTTGATATACAAATAAAAGAACATCAAGATACTGTTGTCGTTTGTGTAATACGATTTGCATGCCTGAAGGAATGGAAAGGTAATATCTTACTTTCAGAAAAAACAAAACTTAAAGCTAATAATTGTCAAATCTAACGTTGCCAATTAAATGCATGTTACAGGGAATTATAGTATTTCCAATGCGTTCAACTCTACCGATATTCTCATAAATCCAGTTATGTTTGAAGTAGACGCGTTTCGAAATAAGTAAGTATAAATATATATCCTTTCTATATTATTCTGCAAGACATGCTTAAATCATACACATATTCTTATTATTATCATAACTATATATGTTGCCTACTGATGCTGTTGATTTAATACAACTTGATGATGACCCAAGCCCTCAGAAACCCAAGGTGACATTATATGAGGAGTTTTTCATTGTGAACGAAAAGAGTACTATGGACCAAATCGTTTATGCACTTGAGGTAATGATTCAAACGTAAAATTGATATCGTGATCTTATTTTTTTCTGAATTATAATTGGGATAATAAATGTTTGATTAATTCTTTACAGGCGCGAACATGTGTGACAATCGCGACAATTCATTCTGTTG
>NC_025686.1:13002833-13008651 GCF_000633955.1 Camelina sativa
TACAACTTGATGATGACCCAAGCCCTCAGAAACCCAAGGTGACATTATATGAGGAGTTTTTCATTGTGAACGAAAAGAGTACTATGGACCAAATCGTTTATGCACTTGAGGTAATGATTCAAACGTAAAATTGATATCGTGATCTTATTTTTTTCTGAATTATAATTTGGGATAATAAATGTTTGATTAATTCTTTACAGGCGCGAACATGTGTGACAATCGCGACAATTCACTTTGTTGAAGTGTTGCCCAAATGGTATTATATTGCCTGTAAAGTTTGCAATAAGAAGGTGCAGCCATATCCACCAGAATCTCAAGCTGGAAAGGATTTACTTTATAGTTGTGGAGTTTGTGATTCTGATGTTATGGAAGTTGATTACAAGTAAGTCCTAAATTGTCTCTTAAATTTTTTAAAGAATTGTGGATTATAACTATACGCACATTAAAGTCGTACCAAACTGTTTATAAGGTATAAACTCATACTTCATGTTGGATACGGAAGTTCACAAAAGATTAAGCTGCTCTTCTTTGACGGTCTTGCCCAACTATTTATTGGAAAAAAAGCAGAAGAACTAGCTTTGGAAAAACCTAAAGTAAGTATAGTATCATTTGAATTCTTTTTGGTTTAAAGTTATAAAAACAAGTATTTAATCAAGATTTGACATTTGTTCAGGACGATACTGCACCTATTCCTGGAAGTCTCTCTGCCTTGGTTGGGAGGATTATGCTGTTTAAAATTTTGATTACAATCGAGAATTTAAAAAGCGACAAGTCTGCTTATGTTGTCGAAAAGTTTTGGGAAAAGGAAGACATGGTTGTGCAATTTGGAAAGGTACTAAAGTAAACAAAAAAAAACAGATATCCATAATATCATTATGAATTCTATACCTTTTAAATCTCAATGTATATAATTTCAATGTAGGAACTATATGGAAGGAATGAACTTTCAAATAATTCTTTGGATCTCGACGACCATAAGTTGCAAATCGCACCAGCTGAAATGAATTTGACTTCATCTAAGAGAGATTATACAGACAGCAATGTTGGATCGACTGGGGGTCATAGCATGATGACAAGGAAAAAAATCAAATCTGAACCTCGAGATTGAAAAAGTTGCGGCATTTCTAAACATGAAATTGGTTAATTTTTATTTTCAACTTTTTGTTTTAATTTTTTGAATTGAAAATTTTAATTATTTTGAACAATTAAGAACGCTTTTAATCTTCTTAGCGTATTTTTATTGGTCAAACTTTAATTCTATCAATTACTATAATTATGTTACAATGAACGAATATTAAAAATATATATAATATATAATCATTTGGGAAATATTAATAGTTAGAATATCTCTAAACCTCAACTTAAATATTTTTAAACATATTTCAAAATTCCATAAATAATGATAATATGTTAAAAATAAAAGGCCAAATTTAATGATCTGAATATTCAATACGATAATTTAAGAAAATGACCATTAACGATTATGTTATCAAAACTTTTTATATTAAAAACTTAATGGTAATCCTGAATATTTTGCTTTTTCAATACGAAATTTTAGGAAATATAATATTATCAAATGTGTAAACTTATTTAATACATTTTATATGTATATATATAAGTCTTATTGATTTATCATGTCAACTAGAAAGAAAGAAAAAACTGAACCAATTCTTAAGTTCTTGCTGTTTGACGTATAAGGTAAAGCAAAGTTCAAGCTTTTATTATTTTGTATTATTGAAATTACATTCACATGTTTCAACTGTATACGTGCAGAATCATAATGAAACGTTCATCTGGAGTTCGTCGAACCACCCAAAAAAGATCAGGACCTGATGAAGATTCGCTCCGTTCGCAAATTCAAAAAGAACAATTCCGGAACCAGTTAAAAAAAAAGTCAGGAAAACAAGAAGAGAATCAAGTTCTTCTGAAGATAACTCGTTGGCGCATCTTGACGTTCAAAATACCATTGTTGAAGGTGAAAATAGTATTTCGAACTCAACGAACAAGAAATCTCAATTTCAATCCTGGATGGAGTGCAATGTCATACCTATCAATGAGTCAATTAACACTTATGATAAGGATGTTTCCAGATATTTCTGGTGTGTGAAAAACAAGAAATATTTACAAAAAGATATATCATGAAAAAGGATAGACCTTAGAATGTCGTTTTTGAATTTTAATTTCATATTTTGATATTCAATAATAATAACTATTTTTATTTCTGATTATCATCATGATGTTATTATAATTCGCTATGTTTTTAAAAGGGATTTTATCACTTTTTAATGTTTATCGAATGTTAGTTTTATAACATAATGAAATTATCTTCCTAATTAATAATAATTATGATATGACAATTCAGCGGAATGTTCGTTAATAGTATAATATTAATAATGGAAGAAAAAATATTTAGTTTAACATGTTTTAAAATTTTGTTACAATAAATATGATATAAAATTTGAAAATATAAAAATAAAACTAAATATTCAGTAATGACCCGATAATGATCTACAAGATTATGGAAATATAACAATAAAAAAACAAAAATATATTGACAAAAATCAAGAAAGTAAATTTCAAAAAATACGTATTAAAGATCTCCATACATAATAGAAAGATAAATAACATTTTTTTAAAAAAATATTCAAAAAAGTTAAGATGATATATAGATACATATGTCAATATTCGTATATATCAATAATTAGTACATTTTAGATGGCATCATATATACGGCACCATCTTCCAATATAAACAAACCTAACAGCGAAATTTAGAATAAAATTGTCAGAATTACTCGATTATATGAATTCTTGATCGTACTTTGAATTTCATTTTGCAGATTACTACACTTGACGTATTATAATGAGACCTTCAAAGATTCCATATCGGAGGAAGAATGTAACGACACATGCCGTCTCTAGAAAACGTACAGACATTTTATATTCTTTACATTAAGATATATGTTACATTCAAAACTAATAGATTGCACGTAACAACATTATTAAACTACAGGTGTTAGTTCTATGATAAATCTTCCTGCTTTTACGAATGCACTGAATTTTCAGTATCCTGATCCACATAAGATGGCAAGGTTGAAAAGAATGCAAATACTGAAGTCTAAACGGGCACAAAGGAAGAAAAAAGGTAATATGTTCAGGAAGGGATTTCAAAATGAGTATATATAAAAAATATATATATAAATGCTAAAACTAATCCAATTGTTACCTATGCAGAAAATTTCCTTCTTCCCGGATTACAGGAAGATTTCGCATGTTTCGTCGCAACTGATTCGGATACGAACGATGAAAGTGATTCAGACAGCTCTACTGATGAGATTTCATTAGATACTAATGAAAGCAATGCGACATCTGAGATGTTTCTTGGCTTTCCTCCAAAAGCTAAGTTATTAAATAATGGTATATCTCGATGCATATCTGATTCGTTATACGACTGTTTTGTAAATAAGTATGTATATCTAACATATTTTTAAAATAATAATTTTTTTAAAAATGTATATGTAGGTTATTATGATGATGGAGATCCTTATTTTTTATGTGATAATTGTGGAGCATATATGTGGTATGGTGAACGGGTGAACAAACGGTCTAAAAAGGCAAAGCCGGATTTTTCACTGTGTTGCCATCGCGGCAAAGTAATACTTCCTACTTTGAAGACTGTGCCTGAAACATTATTATCGTTGTTTTATAATAATGACGATAGGGGTAAAAACTTCCGCGATAACATACGAGCGTACAACATGATGTTTTCGTTCACATCATTAGGTGGGAAAATTAACCATTCAATAAATAATGGTAGAGGGCCGTATTTATTTCAGATGTGCGGAGAAAACTATCACCTTATCGGTGATATCTTGCCAGAACCTGGAAAGGAACCAATGTTTTTGCAATTGTATATACATGACGTATGTAACGAGATAACTAATAGAATTTCTGCATTTAGGTAATTATATATATTGATAAATATGTATTTAAATATTTTCCATATCTTAATTATTTGTTAAATATCTTTAGCATAATTCGATGTATCTACTAATCATTATTATTATTAATTTTTGTGTTTTGTTGTTGATATAGATCATCAGGATCTTCTGGAGATTTAAAACATGAGATTGTTGGACTATTAAAAAAAATGCTTGATAGTCATAATCCGCATGTTAAGGCGTTTAGATCGGCACGTGAAAGATTTAATATGGAAGAAGGTAGCGAAGGTCTGCGATTAATCTTACCTTCAGACAGAACTACTGATGCAAGAACTCATAATCTTCCTACCAGTAAAGAGGTCGCTGCTTTAATTCCCGGAGATTTTACGGCTGGTGTGAATAAACGTGACATTGTTATAGAAAGTCGTTCGGGTAATTTACAGAGAATAAGTGAGCTTCATCCCGCATACTTGCCTTTACAGTACCCATTGTTGTTCCCTTATGGTGAAGATGGTTTCAGATTAGGTATCGATATAGGTTTCATGGATACCCGTGGACGTAAAAGGAAAACCGTAACCATGAGGGAATTTTATGCGTATAGAATATTTGAAAGATATGAAGAGTCTTCGACTATTGTTATGGCAGGCAAATTATTCCAGCAGTTTTTAGTCGATGCATTCACTACCATCGAGTCGAACAGGTTGAACTACATATGGATGAACCAAAGCAAACTCCGAACTGAAAGAGTCGATAAGATAATTGAAGCTGCTGAAAAAGGACATGAAGACCTTGCACAACATGGAAAAAGAATATTTATTCCGTCATCGTTTACTGGTGGAAAAAGATATATGATGCAACATTATCTTGACGCCATGGCTACTTGCAAGTATTTTGGATTTCCTGATCTTTTCATAACTTTTACGTGCAACCCAAGGTGGCCTGAAATTGATCGTTATCTAGCAAGGCATCGTCTTAGTAAAGAAGATAGACCTGATATATGTAGCCGAGTTTTCAAGATGAAACTTGATAGATTAATGGACCAAGTGAGAAAGGAAAAAACTTTTGGTATCGTAAATTCAGGTATGTATTTAATAAGTTTTAATTATTATTATTTATATTAGTCTTTGGAAAAAAATAACTTATTAATGTTTTTAAAAAATATTTATTTGTTTTAAAAATTTTCAGCGATGTATACAATAGAATTCCAGAAGGAGGGGTCTGCCTCATGCGCACATGATTCTGTTTTTACACCCAGACAATAAGATGCGTACATCAGACGATATTGATAAATACATAAGCGCTGAAATTCCTGATAAAGAGGTGGATAAGTATTTGTACGAAGTTGTTTCTGATGTGATGATCTGTAACACCCCGATTTCTTAATTCTTATTGGGCCGGTTTGTTTTGTTATTAAGATTAGCCCTTAAAGACCTAAGTTGATCAAAACGACAAAACGACAAGGTTATATGTGTATTGTGAGTGTGTGCTCGTGGATCCATAGGTATGTATACGCGTCTATCGCCGTCGCTCTTTTACGAAGGGAAGAGATCTTGAGTAAAACGTCCCTAAGTCAATAAGAGTGAGATTGTTGTCGTCGCCGTGATCCTCTACTGTTGCCGTGAGTCTCGTGGAGGAGAAGCGTAGATAAAGGTCTGTTGTTCTTTTTGGTCTCCATCGTTCCCGTCGCTCACCACCGTTGGTCAGTCAACCACCGTCTTTCACTGGGGATGTCAATTTCCTGTCACCGGAGCAGTCGTAGCCATTGTCGAGGCCATTAAGGGTAAGGAAACCCTAGATTTCTTTTGTAACTTGTGCAGGAAGTTTTTGGGCATTGACTTATGATATGTTGTGTTGTTTTGGTTTTGATTGTTGAGCCAT
>NC_025686.1:13012775-13014596 GCF_000633955.1 Camelina sativa
ATGTATGTTAGTCCACCTGATGCAAAGTTTCCCTTTCGTATGAGACGACGACAGTTTCCTATTACCGTGGCGTTTGCAATTACTATAAACAAGAGTCAGGGTCAGACGCTAGAACATGTTGGATTGTTTCTTCCGAAACCGGTTTTCACACATGGACAGCTTTATGTTGCCTTCTCTCGAGTGACAACCTGAAAAGGATTGAAGGTGTTAATTACAGATAAAGATGGAAAATGCCAGAATAAAACACTTAATGTTGTTTTCAAAGAGGTTTTTGAGACTGTTTAATTATTATGTTTGTAATTGAACATTGTTTTGGATTTTTAGATTAAATTTTATTTTCCATAATTAGTTAAACAAATTTTTATGAACTTTGAAATACAATGTGACTCATAATATTCATTNTATTACAATTATTTGTAATATAATTAAAATTGTGGTATTTTGCTATGTAATTAGAATAGAAAATATAATTACGTAATGGTAAAAATATTGTTTAAGGTATGATAAAGTCTTAATTTTAACAATTAAATCTCAAACACATTTAAAATAGAATCTTGCAAAATATATCTATTAAAAACAAATCCTGTCTTTCATTTTGTTATCATAATTTAAATAATAAAATATAATAGTGAAAAAAAAGGTGTAACGCTAAACGTTAATACGCAACGTTTAATCGTGACCCTTTGATTTCTTACAGTTCCGAAATCCCCTTTTCGTCTCCGACAAACGAGAGAAATCAGAAAAACCCTAATTCGATAGAATCATGAATATGGATTATATTTCTGATCTTCATCGGGGAAGAACCAACTGGTGTATCCAAGCCAAGATCTTGAATTCTTGGTATGTCTACGAATTCTTCAGCAAACGAGTTTTTCTAGTTGTGGATGAAAGGGTTAGAGAATTTCCCAAATGATAATTTCGACTGATATTTGATATTTTTAAAGTCTTATATATTAGATTACTAACACAATTTATCAAATTTTGAAGGGTGATACAATTGAGGTGGCCTTTGTTCCAACAACACTAAAAAAGCTCCAGAAGTATATTTATGAGGGCAAATGGTACTCCCTCTGTTTCACAAAGAGTGTCATTTTGACACATCTTCTTTGTTACAAAAAGAGTGACATTTTCGGTTTTCAATGTAGTTTTAAAGATTAAATTCTCTTTTTTATCCTTATAATTTGAGCTAATTAATTAGAAAGAGAAAATTTTTAGTGTATTTATAAAGGGTAAAATAGAAATTTAGAAAATTTTCTTAATTTGTGTGCATTATGTCAAAATGACACTCTTTGTGAAACAGAGGGAGTATGAGATTAGGACTTTCAAAATCATCGATCCAACCCTAAGGGAGAGGAATACTCATCATCCTTTCCAAATCAAGTTTACGGAAGAATCAACCATGACTCAATTGGAATCAGTGAATTCGAAAAACTACTTCCGATTCGAAGATTTGGGTGATATATATCGTTCAAGAATCCATCATCCCATTTCTTTTGGTACGTTTTTAATATACGGTTTATAAAAGTTTCAATTATATACCCTGTGGATAAAGATTTTTGCTATCTTTGTGTTGTTTAATCTTTAGACTTTTAAGAATTTTGGAACTTTGTGAATTGGTCCCTCCCATATAAAGTACAAATATAGAACTTATACATAAGTAGTTTTATGTGGATGATAGATTCAGAAATAATTATTCTTAGATATTGCTATCTTTGTGTTGGTGAATCTTTATACTTTTCATAATTTTAGAACTTTGATAATTGGTTCTTCCCATTAAAAGTACAAACAGAACTTAAAAACTAAATAGTTTTATGTATATGA
>NC_025686.1:13014656-13024563 GCF_000633955.1 Camelina sativa
GGATTACATGTTGTTCCGTCTTTTGCGACGGTACGGGTGTTACATGATCCATGGTCCGTGTGGTCATATGAACAGAGATAGTGTCTACATGAATAATGGGCAATGCACTAAATTCTTCCCAAAACCATTCATGGATAATACTGTTGTCGACGATGCTGGCTATCCAATATATAGACGACGAAACGATGGGAGAATCGTGGAGAAAAGAGGTTTTCAATACGATAATAGTTACGTTATTCCCTATAATCGTGATTTATCACTCCGTTTTCGTGCTCATATAAATGTTGAGTGGTGCAACCAAACACGTTCAGTTAAATATTTACATCACTAAAGGTCCGGACTATGTTAGAGCCAAAGTAGGAGAAGAAGATCAGGAAAATGAAATTAAAAAGTTTTTCAATTGCAGGTAACAACTTAATAGGATTGTCAAATATTCTCATATTAAATTATACGTGACAAACTAATCCAATTTTTTTTAGGTATGTATCTGCATGTGAGGCTTCTTGGCGAATTTTTGCTTTCCCAATTTGTTATCGTACTACAGCCGTAGAAAAACTCCCGTTTCATCTTCCAGGACAAGAATTGGCTATTTACAATCAGGATGATCCAATAGAAGATGTATTGCACCGTACAACAAATAGAACTTCTAAATTTTTGGGCTGGATGGAATGCAACAAGATTTATCCCCAGGCCAGAGAACTTACGTATGCTGAATTTCCATCTAAATTTGTGTGGAATAAGAGAGAAAAACTTTGGAAGCCAAGGTCAGAGAAACGGAAAAGTTTTGCAATAGGCAGAATTACGTATGTACCGCCTTCTGTAGGACAAGCCTATTACTTGCGAGTACTGCTTAATAAAATTCCAGGACCAACAAGTTTTGACTATTTAAAAACAGTCAATGGTGTACTTTATAGTGATTTCCAAGAAGCTTGCTATGCTTTGGGATTATTGGATGATGATAAGGAGTACATTGCAGCTATAAACGAAGCAGGTGAATGGTGTTTTGGGGAATTTTTAAGAAAGTTATTTGCGATCCTACTGCATACAAAGAGTTTAACTGTTCCTCTTGAAGTTTGGAATAAAACGAAAGACATCTTGTGTGAGGATATTTTGTTTAAAGAAAGGAGAAACAGGAACGATCCAGGTATTTCAAAAACTTATTTTCTTTTATCAAAATATTCCGTTTTCGAAGAAAAAAAAATATATATTTATATATAATAAAATGTTTACAATTTTCTCTGGTAGGTCTAATGTTGTCACGGACTCAGATAGAAAATATATGTTTAACTGAAATAGAACTCATGTTACGATCGAATGGGACATCTCTTACGGCCTTCGAGACAATGCCTAGACCAGATGATAGTATAATGAACACAGGAGAAAATAGGCTTATCGCAGATGAGAGAATATATAAGCCTCAAAAACAACAGGAATTGTACAATAAGTTGTTACCTATGCTAACTGATGAGCAGAGACGTGTTTATGAAGAAATTATTCACTCTGTGAATCACAATAAAGGTGGTATGTTTTTTGTCCATGGTTTCGGAGGTACTGGAAAAACTTTTATGTGGACTATTCTTGGTGCTGATATAAGGTCTAAAGGTAATATTGTTCTTAATGTTGCTTCGAGTGGTATAGCTGCTTTGCTTTTGGAAGGTGGTAGAACGGCTCATTCAAGATTTGGTATTCCAATCAATCTTAATGAATATTCTGTTTGTTTGATAGATGCCGAATCTGATCTTGCTGATTTAATTAGAGAAGCAAAGCTCATAATATGGGACGAGGCTCCAATGATGAACAAGCTTTGTTATGAGACTTTAGATAGGAGTTTGCGAGATATCATGAAGTGTGACCAGATTTTTGGAGGTAAAGTTGTTGTGTTAGGAGGTGACTTTAGACAGATTTTACCAGTTATTACCGAAGGTGGAAGGGTAGCCACAGTTTTAGCATCTATCAACTCATCTGTTCTTTGGAATAGTTGTAAAGTTCTTAAACTTACCGAAAATTTGAGACTTCGCAAAGCACGTAATAGTATGGATGCAGGTGCTCTTGCTACTTTTTCTAAGTGGCTTCTTGATATCGGGGATGGCAAAATTAACGAGTCAGATAGTGGGGATGTGGAGATAGAAATTCCGGATGATTTATTAATTAATACAAGTGGAAATCCTATTGAAGCAATAGTTAAAGAGATCTACGGAGAACAATTTACAAGGAGGACTGACCCAAAATTCTTTAGTGAAAGAGCTATTCTAAGTCCAAGAAATGACGATGTTGATAAGATAAATCAGTTTATGCTTACTAAGCTTCCAGGTATGCAAATTAAAAAGGATATAGAAATTTAATTTTTTAAAAATTTTCTAATATTCAAAACATATATGAAATTTAAATTTTTTATTTTGCAGGTGAGGAGAGACGATATCTTAGCTCTGATAGTATTGAAACGTCTGATACGAGCGGACTTGATGATATGATCTACACTCAGGAATTCCTAAATAGTATTCAAGTTTCTGGACTGTCAAGCCATGTTTTGACTTTGAGAATAGGAGCACCTTTCATGTTGTTAAGGAATATAGATCCTAAGGGAGGTTTATGTAACGGTACGAGGCTGATTATTACTCAGATGGCCAATCATGTAATCGAAGCAAGAATCGTGACAGGAAAAAAGGTTGGAGATAAGGTACTTATCCCTAGGATGTATGTTAGTCCACCTGATGCAAAGTTTCCCTTTCGTATGAGACGACGACAGTTTCCTATTACCGTGGCGTTTGCAATTACTATAAACAAGAGTCAGGGTCAGACGCTAGAACATGTTGGATTGTTTCTTCCGAAGCCGGTTTTCACACATGGACAGCTTTATGTTGCATTCTCTCGAGTGACAACCAGAAAAGGATTGAAGGTGTTAATTACTGATAAAGATGGAAAATGCCAGAACAAAACACTTAATGTTGTTTTCAAATAGGTTTTTGAGACTGTTTAATTATTATGTTTTTAATTGAACATTGTTTTGGAATTTTAGATTAAATTTTATTTTCCATAATTAGTTAAACAAATTTTTATGAACTTTGAAATACAATGTTACTCATAATATTCATTACAATTATCTGTAATATAATTAAAATTGTGGTATTTTGCTATGTAATTAGAATAGAAAATATAATTACGTAATGGTAAAAATTATTGTTTAAGATATGATAAAGTCTTAATTTAAACAATTAAATCTCAAACACATTTAAATTAGAACCTTGCAAAATATATCTATTAAAACGAATCCTGTCTTTCATTTTGTTATCATAATTTAAATAATAATATATAATAGTGAAAAAAAAAAGTTATAACGCTAAACGTTAATACGCAACGTTTAATCGTGACTCTTTGATTTCTTACAGTTCCGAAATCCCCTTTTCGTCTCCGACAAAGAGAGAAAACAGAAAAACCCTAATTCGATAGAATCATGAATATCGATTATATTTCTGATCTTCATCGGGGAAAAACCAACTGGTGTATCCAAGCCAAGGTCTTGAATTCTTGGTATGTCTACGAATTCTTCAGCAAACGAGTTCTTCTACTTGTGGATGAAAGGGTTAGAGAATTTCCCAAATGATAATTTCTACTGATATTTGATATTTTTAAAGTCTTATATATTAGATTACTAACACAATTTATCAATTTTTGAAGGGTGACACAATTGAGGTGGCCTTTGTTCCAACAACACTGAAAAAGCTCCAGAAGTATATTTATGAGGGTAAATGGTATGAGATTAGGACTTTCAAAATCATCGATCCAACCCTAAGGGAGAGGAATACTCATCATCCTTTCCAAATCAAGTTTACGGAAGAATCAACCATGAATCAATTGGAATCAGTTAATTCGAAAAACTATTTCCGATTCGAAGATTTGGGTGATATATATCGTTCAAGAATCCATCATCCCATTTCTTTTGGTACGTTTTAAATATACGATTTAAAAAAAAATTAATTATACCCTGTGGATAAAGATTTTTGCTATCTTTGAGTTGTTTAATCTTTAGACTTTTAATAATTTTGGAACTTTGTGGATTGGTCCCTCCCATATAAAGTACAAATATAGAACTTATACATAAGTAGTTTTATGTGGATGATAGATTCAGAAACAATTATTCTTAGATATTGCTATCTTTGTGTTGGTGAATCTTTATACTTTACATAATTTTAGAACTTTGATAATTGGTTCTTCCCATATAAAAGTACAAACAGAACTTAGAAACTAAATAGTTTTATGTATATGATAGATTTGGAAACAATTTTTCATCTTTTTGAAATAAAAAAATGTCTTTTTATGGCAAAAAATAGATGTTTGCGGATGTGTAGTAGCTGTAACTGACAACAGAGAACATGCTGATGAAGTTGTTTTCACGCTATTAAATGGCAGGTAAGACACATTTATTCCACATTTGATGTTGCTAAGATTTTTAAGTCTCACTCTTTAAAAAATGTTTGTACTAACTTCATCTGTAGGTATGAATCTATCAAGTGCCGTGCAGTAAACAACTATGCTACCCTTTTCATGTATTCATGGGAGTCGTCAGGATGCCATCTCACATATCGTAACGAACCAGTGTTTTGTGTTCTGCGTTTCTGGAGGGTTGGAAAGTATGAAGGTATGACTGTTAATAACACTTACAAGTTTTAATAAATGTTAAAGACTAGCTATTTTGTATACTCATTTACAAAACTTTTATAACACTTTAAACATCTCTAGGTAAACCGTGTATTGAAAACACATTGGCCTCCTCCAAGATCTTTATAAAACCGGATTTTGAAGGTCTTGAGCATCACAAGGCTATGTAAGTTTAAATGTTTATTAATACCATGTAGTATATCATGCTAGGGTTTAACTTATGAATGTGCTTTCTATACTTAGCTCCGAATTTGCTGGACGCTACTAAACCGTATGATGGAGCATGAAGAATAATCGTATAAGGGGCTTAAGGTGAAGGCAGGTTAGTTAAATAAAAACTGTTATGAATATGTAAACTTTATAACTATTTGTAATGTTTGTATGACCTAGAATTTATATTACTTTCAAAAATAATTTCTATTGTCTAAACGTAGTAAATTAATGTGACGCAAAACTTTATCCATCGTGATTTAATTAACCATACCGATTGTATTGGGCTCATCAAATTCATGAAAATTGTAAATGGGCTTCAAAAAAATATATAAAAGTTTACATATTTATGAGAATAATATATATTTAATAAATGAGTCCATTTTTAAAAAAGTGAAATAAAATACTTAAGGTACAACTTAACTGCTAATTTAGTATAATTCTAAAAATAGCAACCATTTAATCTATTAGTTTAATTATTGATTAAATTTCGACTTACGTATCTTTAAGAAACAAAAATTTAAAAGGTTTGAAACAATTGTTCTATACTGGTAAAAACATTACTTCTTAAAAAGTCTTATAAACCTATTATATGGAAGACAAAATTAATCAGACGACAATATCCATCACCATAGAATATTCTTAATTAAGAATATATAGTCATGTACAGTATTGTAAATAGATGAGTTTCAAATGATACTATTTAAGAATATAATGTCTCTAGCTAAAACTCAAGTAAGACTTCTAATTAATTGTCATCTATTTTGTAATATGAATATTCCTCATATTTTTATTGCAGTAACAACTTTAATTCAAGCAAATTGTATAATTGAATATAGTACATTATAAATATGAATTAATCAATTATGTATTATAGTTTCGATTAAAAAATATTATTATATTATCAAAATTAACCAATGCATGTATGGATGCAAGTAAAAAAAAAAAAAAATGTTATTCTCAAAGTCTTCGCATTGATTAAATCAATTTCGAACTGACATTACGAAATTGTCATAAATTTTTACGTAACTTCCAATCACTCTTCATATTCCTCCTTTGAAGATATATCCAAGATAAAATATTCACTAAAATTTTTCTAAATATCTATTATATCAAATATTCTAACCTCTCACCTTTCATCGTCTTTCTTCTTTCTAAAAATTAACCAAGTTCGAAACAAAAAGATGGTTGCATACTTAGAGGATTTGAATCCATCAACAGATAGGTTGAGTGTTGCTGTAAAAGTTCTGAGGCTGTGGATACCCGAAATCGTTATAATGCAGCCTACTTACATTTGTTTGATCTTGGTTGATGAAAAGGTAACAATCGATTTATATCCATCATCACCTTAAATTTAAATCTGAAATTTTTTTTTTCATAAACTTTAGGGAAAAATAATTCAAGCTAAACTCAGAAGTCAGCTTTACTTTGCTGAGTACACAGACATGTTGGAAGAAGGACGATGGTTTCTTCTTTACAAGTTCCGAGTTATTGAAAATCAGAATATTTACAGGAATTGTAACAATTCTAATGAAATATTGATCACTCTCCAAACTCGCATTACTCCAGTCCCTCCTAGATGTCCAGACAATTTTTTTCATCTAATAGATGCACTCACAGTTGAAAATGCTGCAGAAGATGAGAGAAATTGTTGTGGTTGTAAATAAAATTAAATATACTGTTTAACTTACATTTTTAATAAATTATTTCCTTAGATTCATAGTTATTTTTAATTTTTGTTCTTTTCAATCAATTTCAGATTTTTGTGGAACGGTGGTAAGAGTAAGGCAAGATCGTCAAATTGTTTTTCTAGAAAATGAAGTTGGATTCAATGGTCTGGAAGTTGTTCTTCCCTTTACTGTAACTGACATCAAGTAAGTAAATAGTTTTTAAAATTTTAAAGGATGTACTACCTCATTTTGATTTATTTATGCCAATGAAAATAATACATAATTATTAAGACTGAAGTTGTCAAGTGTTGATTTTTTACTGCAAAGTAACGAACAGATTGAATGTATTGCCGTCGGTGATACATGTTCGGAATTTCATGAAAAATGGGAACAACATGTTGCAAGTCCTTCTTATGCCAGTGAACCAGTATTGTGTCTCCTTATGTTTTGGAGAATCTCTGTCTTTGAAGGTATTAAGCAATATATAAGCATAAGCTTTTGTTTTAGATAAGCCAATATATAAAATTTAAGATTTGGAACTTACTTTTTTTTAATAAAAGGTCGGCGTTGTCTAATGTCTCAAATAAGATGTTCTAAATTTCTTCTTGGAAACGAAGCAAGAGCGTTCACTACAGATCCGGCACTGTAAGTTCATAATTTTCCTATACTATGACGAAATATTAGTTTGGAGTCATTACTATGAGATGTTTTAGCTCTTATGTTCCTTTTATCTTCTGCAGACTTTGTTTTCATGATACATCAGACGATGAAGATTACAACGGCTCAGAAGAAGATGAGAGTGATTCTAATGATTCTATGTAATGTTAAAATTTGTTATTATTCGAAAAATTTCAGCTGTTTGTTGTTATAATCTTGGACCTATATTTCGTCTTTTATGCCAAAAACTCTTATCGGAACTTTAAATTATGTTCAAATATATATTTTAGACAATTTATGCATAATATCAAATTTTAAAGATACTTTTGACAGAGTATCTTTCATGAATGACAGATGCATGCCATTTAAAAATTAATTTTTAAAAAATTAAATAAAAATCTTATACCAAAAACATACCATTTATAAAACAGTAAGATTTCGATTCCCATAATTTTGATTTTTTGTTTACCCTACCAAAATGATTACATCAAGATAAAATTTCCCAAGATGGTATACGAATATTGACGAAAGATATCAGATAATATATGCGGTAAATAAATATTATGCAATATAATTATTTAATTTTAATTACAAAATAGTCGTAAATTCTTAATATATTAACAACGTCTTAGCATGTTAACTACTATAAAAAATTAAAGATATTAGATGTTTTCAAAATATATCAAAATAATAGACTTAACATTGCATTTTTGTCATTAACCTCATCGTTATTTTTTTTGCTGCATGTAACATATCACAAATCATAAGATTTCTATGAAATTAGAATATATAAATTCATATTGAAGAAAGTCGTTTTGTTGTTGTTATAAACAATGTTAAATGAAATAAAATAACTGTTAACTGTATCATAATGTGTATTTATTAACTACTATGAGGACTGTTACAAAAATGTTTTTTGCAAATGAATATTTTTGTTGTACCATAAAATGTAATTCTTAATTATATAAACGCTTAGACCATTGTAAAAATAAATTAACATCAAATATACCGACTATAAAAAATACTACTAATCTGTAATTATAATCATAATTATACCTATTAAAATTATAAATATTAAAAAACAAAAAAAAAAGACACTAAAACGATTAAGACGCAACGCTACGTTTAATCGTGACTGTTTATATTCTTACAAATCCGAAATCCCATTTTCGTCTTCGAAAACAGTGAAGCAAGAGTAAGAAACCCTAATTTGGTAAAATCATGAGAATCGATTACATTTCTGATCTTCATCGAGGACGAACGAACTGGTGTATTCACGCTAAAGTCTTGAATTCTTGGCATGTCACCGAGTTCTTCACAAAACGAGTTCTTCTTCTTGTGGATACGAAGGTTAGAGCAATTAATCGAAAATCGTTTTTACATAAATCTTTATTTTAATAGTGTTTATATGCTAGATTACTCACACGATTTTAAACAAACCTTGAAGGGTGACACGATTGAGGTCGCCTTTGTCCCAACTATACTTAAAAAGCTCCGGAAGTATATTTATGAGGGCGAATGGTATCAGATTCGAAATTTCCAAATCATCAATCCAACCCTCAGGGAGAGGAATACTCATCATCCTTTTCAGATCAAGTTTACGGATGATTCAACCATGTTCCCGCTCGAATCAATCAACTCCAAAAATTACTTCCGATTCGAAGATTTGGATGATATATATCGTGGAAGGATCAATCATCACATATCTTTCGGTACGTTTTTCGAAATTTAATTGTAATTTATTTATTTTAACATAGTATAACCAAATTGGAATGGATTGTTTTTTAGTTTTGTGTTGAGTTATCTAGAAACTCTAAAAGAATTTTGGAACTTTGTGTATTGGTACCTCAATAGAAAAGTACAAATTGAACTTTTACCAAAAGCTTTGGATACAAACATTCTAAAAATATTCTTGACTTTTTCCAAAAATAGATGTTTGCGGATGTATAGTAGCTGTTGATGACAGAAGAAATCATGGAAATGGTGTTTCTGAAGTTGTTTTAACACTATTAAATGGCAGGTAAGTCACATTTATTGCATCTTTACTCATATTAAGATTTATAAGTCTGACTTTATTTTGTAGAGTGTAACAAGTATATTCATTTGTAGGAATGAAACTGTAAAGTGTCGTGCAATGGATTACTATGCTAACCTTTTCATGTCTTCATGGGAGTCATCTGGATGCCATCTCACATATCAAACTGAACCGGTGTTTTGTGTACTGCGTTTCTGGAGGATTGGAGAGTATGAAGGTATGTACTATTAATAGAACTTGCTAGATTGAAAAAATTCTTCAGAGTAGGTTGTATACTCATCTAATAATCTTTTTAACACTTAAAACATTCCTAGGTGAACCGTGTATTGTAAACACATTGGCCTCCTCCAAGATCTATTTAAAACCGGAGTTTGTAGGACTTGAGAATCACAAGGCTATGTAAGTTTTTAATTGTAACACCCCAATCCAACGTTGTGGACCAATTCCTGTTTGTGTTGAAAAGAAATCCAGCCCATAAAAGCCCAACTTCTCTAATTAAAAATACCTAAATGTGTGTATGTGTATATATGTGTACGCAGCTTCGTTCTCGTCACCGCAGCTTTTTGTTATCACTTTCATTGATTTTAACCTGAAAGATCATAAGAAAATATCGATTCTAAGCCTCAATCATTCCCCATAGTTGAAGTTGGAGGTTACATATATGGTAGTATTGTGTGTT
>NC_025686.1:13026018-13057481 GCF_000633955.1 Camelina sativa
TTTAATGTTCAAAAATATCAAGTGGTGTATCATGTTAGGGTCTAACTTATGGATGTGTTTTCTATTTTTTTAGCTCGGAATTTGCTGGACGTTATTACATTAAGCACATAATGCAGCATGAAGGGTAAACTGGAGAAGTTTAAGCTGAAGGCATATTTGTTAACAATCTTTTGTATATGCTAACTTTATAATTATTTTGAAGGTTTGTATGATCAAGTACTACAAACCCTTTTAAGGGTTGCTTTCCAAATTTTCTTGATGGTTTAAACGAAATATTAAATTATTCTGACCCAACTTCTACCTAATTTAAATTAACCACATAATATGGATCAGGCTCAATGGATTTTTCCCATTTTGCAAATGGGCTTAAAAATTTTTTTAACAAGATAATATATATTGAAGACTTTAATTAAGATTTTATTAAATACTCTTTTTAAATGTCCATTTAGAAATGTCAGATTAAAAGTTTAAAATACAAAATTAATTACAATTTTTAACATATTTAAAAAGAACACAAAACTAATTTGAAAATAGGTTATTTTTTTTGACATTTTGTTTTATTTAACTCTTGCCCGCACAAGCGTGCGGGTAACTCTCCTAGTATTTTATATAACTTACTAAAAATACATAATGTTAGATCAAATATATGTTTTAAACTTTTTTACAATAATATTGAGATATTTGTAATTTTATTTTCTTTATCTATTTAAAAATTATTATTTTCATTTGAAATTTAATTAATCAAATTCTTTTGTTTTGGAATTTAATCAATCAAAATTAGTTGTTGTGAAAGTAAACATCTGTTAATATGTATAATACTTTGTAGTTAGTATACAACTAGATTTTACCCCGCGGTACACCGCATAGCTATATTTTACTTTAGAAAAGAAAAATATAATTTGATTAGTAGATTAACTATATATATATATAAGTATATGACTAATTTTTTGCATATTTTAAATCTTATCCCTTATATTTATACATTAATTAAAATTTAACCCATGTTCTAGCAATTGGTTAATAATATTTAAAATTTATGCTAATGTTGTTATAACCCGGTTTGAAATAAACTCTGTTTTATGAGATTTTTAACATTTATAAGTCTAAAGATTAATAATATTTTAATTTTTATTAAGTTTAACATAGAAATAATCATTTTCTGAAATGGTGTTAAAATATAAAAAGGTATATTTATTTTATTTGATAATTTAGATAGAACTAATTAGTTTCTATAAATACATTTCGAATTATTTTATAATAATTAAACCGAAATTTATGTCATATGCTCCTCTAACAATTACTATGTATAATAATTAGTTTTTATTAAATGAATTTAATTAAATATTTAATGTCAGTGGCATTCCTTGTAAATAGTATTGAACTTCAGGATTTATTTTATAATTGTCTCCAAAAATGTATATATAGATGATTTAAATTTTATTCACCAATTTGAAATTACTTAGTTTTGTCTATGAGTATGATGGAGCGGGTTAGTGTTGGTTTTTAACTCCTTTCATAAAATTCAGTTTTAAAATATTTTGTTTGTGTTTTTAGACCAACCCGCAAAAATATATAAGTGTACTAATATTAACCTAATTCCCATCACATACTTATGATTATTTTTAGTCTAGGTTTGGACCTGTGGATAAAAAAAATAGTTATTAAAAAATAGTTAGTTTTGTATCTGAGTATGATGTAGCGGGTTAGTGTTGGTTTTTAACTCTTTTCATATAAAATTAAGTTTTTAAATATATTTTTTTGTGTTTTTAAACCAACCCGCAAAAATATATAAGTGTACTAATATTAACCTAATTCCCATCACATTCTTATGATTATTTTTAGTTTAGGTTTGGACCCGTGAATAAATAAAATTTTCCATAAATTATTGTTGCTTTTTTAGTATTGTGCATATGTTAAATTGCTAAAATCTGTATTTACTCAGATTTAGTTTTATTATCACAAATTTAGTAATATTATTGTTATTACTCATATGACTAAATTTGGTGTATTCACTATTTAAATTGTGCAACATGATATATATGTTTGTATTTGACATCATAACTCTATAAATGACACATCTTTTTTAGTCAAAAAACATATACCATTTTCTGGAGGTTAAAACAATATATATATATATAGTATAATAAAATCATACATTATTAGTTTATTTTTATATTTTTTCTACCCATTTTGACATCAATTGGTCTATGCATTTTAACATAAAAAACATTAAATAATTTATGTATAATGGACAACATGTATAATGCCAAACCAATTATGGAAAATCGAAATTAAATAAGGTAAGATACTATAGTTTTTTTTTCATTAAAACATTTTAAAACTTGTAATTGAAAAAGAAAATAGAAATTGATGTTGGTCAGATATTTAGGGAAATAAGTCTGTAAATGTTGTTAATATCTACTAGAATAGTACCCGCGCTACGCCGCGGGATTGTTTTATATTTTGTTTTTATTTTTATTATTTTTGGATAATTTTATATGTGTTTGTGAATAAAAAAAATCATTATTAATATAATTTTTAACAATATTCATTGGTAATATTTTCGGTTTTAGGTTTTTGTTATTATGTATTGCTAGTTTTATTATTGAAATGAAACTGTAGATTAAAATCATTTTTTCTTGTATTAGTATGTATTGGAGGACCATTATTATTGTTAGTTGTTGTTTTATTTAATCAATTTTGGTGTTTGATATTTAATGTTTTTATCAAACCAAGGAGATTTTTAAGAATATTTTGTTTTAAAAAAATTGTTTGATTGTGTTATATCAACTCTACTTCCTTACATGTTTTTTAGATTAGTTAATTAATTATTAAACATATAATGAAAAATGTTTTTTCTCGCTTCGGAAAAATTAACTCATTTGAGTCGAACTTGTGTTCAGAATTGTCCAACCATTTTTGTCTTCGGATATGAAACTTTATTGAATGTTTTTAATCAAAAAAGAAATCTATCAAAACATTTTTTTTGTCATTAACATCTCCTTTTTGGGGTTTATGATTGGGCTTTTGATTTGATGATGGGGTCTGGTTCACCTTATGTAAAAGTAAAACCCATAAAGGTTATATATACTGAAATCAGTCATCGATCATAAATACTACTGGTGTCTGCTGAGGAAGGTTCTCGTTGAAACAAAGTTTAAACCAGTTCGGTGTATATATTACCGGTTAAGTTTGGTTTAATTTTATTTAGGCGATGTTTATTTCACGTGGCAAAACAATAGGCCTTGTGCTTCATTTAAAAAAAAATCTATTAATTTATTAATAATTGACAAACAAATCAGAATATTAAAATCTATACTCAAGCTTTTTAGTATTGATTGTAGTAGGGAAAATGACACCCACACCCACTTTCTCCTAAAGTATTGACACTTACACCCACTTTCTACTATCCATATACTTTTCTTATGTCAAATTACAACTTACACCCTCTAACTAAACTAACCTTCTCTTTCTACTTTTTTTTTTCTTTCTCATCTCTCTCTCTAACTTTACTCTTTCTTTTCTAATATTTTTTTTCTTTAACATTTATTTTTCATTTTCATTACTAAATTTTAAGTTTAGTAACTTTAGTTGGTGATAAACATACTAAATTTTAAGTTTAGTAACTTTAGTTGTTGACAAACAAAAAAAGTTAACCTTATACCCTAAATCTTAAATCCTAACACCACATAGACACTAAATCCATATAAGCCCAAAAACGTAAACCTTATACCCTAAATCTTAAATCCTAAACCCTAAACCATACACCTTGAACCCTAAATCCTAAACCATGAATTAAAAATATAGACACATCATCCACATACCTAAACCTAAACTTTTAACCTTAACCCCTAAATCCTACACCTTGAACCTTAGACAATACAACTTGAACTCAAAACATAGACATTGAATCTATATACCATCTAAAGTCTAAACCCTAAACTATGGTGATGTTTGAACATGCAACAAACTTGTCAATAAATTTCATCTGGATTGCTTGTCCACGTGGTCAGAGTTTGGTGGATAGGCTTAGAGATTAATAATGACCATGTTTGTTGTGTAGTATGCTTCTAGTGACACTTCTAAGTTCTAATATCTCTAATTCTAGCTTAAAAATAGTACAAAAACATTTGGCTAAAAGACATCTAAGTGGCTAAACTATAGTGATGTTTGAACATGCAACAAACTTGTCAATAAATTTCATCTGGATTGCTTGTCCACGTGGTCAGAATTTGGTGGATAGGCTTTGAGATTAATAATGACCATGTTTATTGTGTAGTATGCTTCTAGTGACACTTCTAAGTTCTAATATACCTACTTCTAGCTGAAAAATAGTACAAAAACATTTAGCTAAAAGAAATCTATGTGGCTAATTTATTTTGGACAAATTTCTGCTCATGTAAAGAATGAGCAAGATATTATAAGATAAGTATCCATAACTACTAATCCACATGATTGATATTCAATGTTCTAAATAAATCAATGTTGTTAATTTTTATTTTGTTTATTAACCACTTATGAGTGTATATGTTTCTGGACCAACACAAAATATGAAGCAAGGAGCTCATGGTGTCTATGGATTTAATTGTGTGGATGTTGTATGATGATTCTTTGGTCTGTCTACATTGGTATCCACAAAAAAATATCCACATGATCACATCCATAGCCACCATTCAACTGCTATTCTTCAGCTTAATGTCTAGATATGCTTTGTAAATCCATGGAGACCTATCCACAGTTTTTCTATCCACTAAACTTTGTTTTTTTTTTTAAAGTGAATAGTTTTGGTTTTAGGTTCAAGGGTTTATGTTCTAGGATTTAAAATTTAGAATTAAAGGGTTTTGTACTTATTTGGTCTATGTTGTGTTATGGATAATATGCTATGGATAAAGATCTAACCAAATTTATGTATGTATATTTTGTATGAATAAACACAAGTAACTATCTATTAACAATACTACAATTGATTATCCACTTATAATTAAACAAATGTTCAACGACTGATGGATACTGTATAATCTAAAAATTCATAAAAAATATAGCAATATGTATCTTAAAATGTAGAAAATATGTAATCATAATATATTTTATAGAAATCAGTAGAAAATTTTTTTTATGATAACAAATAAATGTATTTTACTTTGTTTAAGTGTTAACAACAAAAAAGAAGAGAAAAAGAGAGAAAAGAAGGAGAGAAAGAGGAGAGGGGCAAAATCGTCCAAAATGTGTGGACACATAAGCAAAAAATTTGGGAAAGCATATCATGAGTGGAAAGTGGGTTTTTGTGACACAACTCACACCCAAAGTGGGTTTTCATGACATTTTCCTATTGTACGGGCGCTCTATCATTGTCTGATTTTAGGTTTCTGATCACTAGCCTGCCGGACCCTTTTGAGGTTTTGGAACTACTTATCAAAGGAGAGCTTTCTTTTGCCCTTCCTCGCGTCCTCTATCAATAAAAGCTCACACCCAAAGTGGGTTTTCATGACATTTTCCCATTGTAGTATTGTACACATACATTGTCTTCTTTTCTTTTTTAATTGGTCATCAATATGTCATCTCTTTCTCTCTTTGTCGACCTTTATTCTTGTTGCAGGTTTTAGGCGTTAACAAGACATAACAACTTTGTCCAAAAAAAAAACAAGACATAACAACATACACTTTAAAATATATCTCAATCTAGACATCAACACAAAAACTGATCAAAATATATTATTTATTAAAGACAATCCATATAAGTTTATATTTTGACAAGAACCGATCCAAAAGCTAAAGAATATATGCAAAAGTAAAAGAAAAAAAAATACGTAAAATTACAGATCAAAAGCAAAAGTTTACATCTTTGACACATAAAATATCAGGACACTAACAGACTTGATCATATGTCACAATTTATTTTATTTTATTTAGAACATATCTCAAGTTGATTGTTGTAGAGATTCGGGACAAGGAGACTTTGAATTTTTGCAAATTCTTCAAGGAGCAATCAGTTTCCGACCAGATAAATCAACTCGGTCCAGTGGTGCTTCGAACTCCGAAGCTTGATGCAATGTACTCACAACCTTTTCTTTGATTCTCTCCTCCGCAACTTGTAAATAAACCCACACAGAAGCCTCCTCCTTCCTCTTTTCTCCATCCTCAATTTTAATCTCCAAATATAATCTCCAAAACATATTTGAATTCTTAGTGTTTTTTTTCATGAAATCTTTTTAAAAATTAGGAAACAGTACGCGTATATATATATATAATATGTTTTGTATAATTTAATTGTATAGTTATGAATAATTCAAAATATCATATCTTAAATTGTAGAGTATGCCATATATATCTTTATTTCATTAATTTAAATGTAGATTTTTTTGTTCCCATCTCTTTTTAACACTAAATTTCATTGATATCAAATATATTACACAAAGCCGAAATACATAAGCAAAGAAAGACATCCTCGTTAGCTAAACAAAAAGCCCAAACGAAAGGTCCAGAAAAAAACAGCTCAATAATCAGTTTTTAATTAAAAAAATATAGGCCATGTGTAAGTAACAAACAAAAAAAAACCTTATTGCTTTTCTTCTTCGTTAGTTTTTTAGGTTGCAGCGCCGCATATAATTTTTTCTCAGATTAACCTCAAAACACATATATTTGCATGGATTTTACTTAGATCTAAAGTAATTGCACTCAGATTCAAGTGATTTGACAAAAAATTAACGCTTTGAGTTCCTCTGTTGTACGCTTCCAAACCGAACCGTAAGTAAAAGAAAGCCAGGAGAAATAAAAACACTCTCACGTTCGGTTCGGTTCTCTTCTATTTAGTCCACATAGGCGTAAAATCAGGTAAGCTGTATTAATTAAAATGTTTTCATTGGTTACCTGTTTTAACTGAGGTGTCAGCTCCTGCATGAATAACAAAGCTGATGTGTCAAGCCTGGAGAGAAACATAATACTTTTAATGTATTGATACTATAGTTTTTTTTGTTTTTTGTATTAAATGTTTTAATTACAGTGGCATTGTATGTAAATAAGTCTGAACTCCAAGCTTTCTTCTGAAAAATACTGTGAAAATAATAATATAGATATTAATCGTTTGATTTATCTGTTTGTTTTCCTTTTCGAATAAGGATTTATTGTTTTATCAGTTAGTTCTGATCAAAACATTCGGAACTCAACACTGTTTAGAGCTTGTTTATTATGTTCATGAATGTTGTTTATACGATGGTTGAAAATACTTATCAAATGTTCTTTACTAATAGAAAATATCATGAAGCTTACCTTTAAATCTGTGGATCGATAATATAAAGTGTCATATATACTAATTAAACACATGGGACGTTCACTTACTTCTTGTCCTGAATCCTGATGTTCACTCACTCATATGATAATGCATTTTTGGCACTATTTTCTGTGTTTGGAGGAGATGGAATTCACTTCTCAGCTACACAGCTCGATGTCCCTGAAGTTACTGAACTTAAAAGGGGTGCAATGTCCTACTCAAGGTGTGTGAATCTTTGCATAGGAAGTTGACTAGCTACACAATGAAGTCTGCGAGGTGCTCATAATTTTGCCAAAGTCTCTTTGGACTTCGACTTTGGTTCATTCTTGTTTATTGGCTTCAAACCCATTTTAAACCGGGACCAGACCAAACTGACTTTTTCTTCGATCTCCTTCTCTTTTGCCTTTTGGATGTTTTGGATTCCTTGTGTTTTTTTTTTTTTGAATGGTTAGAGTCATTCAACTGCATTACATCTGCCTTGATCTTTCTTAGTTCTGTTAGCGTGCATCGGTGCATAGCAAAAATATGAACGTACGTAGTATTATTGTCGCCAGAGCCGTCGCACAAGATATTGGGGCCACAAGCTCAAAACTATGATAAGGCTGGCTTTTTAGTAAGCCAAAGAAAGAAAAAAAAATTGTAAAAACTGATGGTGCTATGGTTCGAACCGTAGACCACAGACACAAGGTTGAACAGCTTTACCACTACACTAACAACAATTTTCTTAAATTTGAGGGCCGAAATATTAGATATAATTTCCGGGCCGCAAGCACATGCTTCATCAGCCTGTGCTTGGGACCGGTTCTGATTGTCGCCTTGTTGACTGCTGTTAAATTTTCATTTCAAACTCCATCCACTCAAATGCTTACACGTTAAGTTGTTCAAAGGGAGGATACCAAAACATGCCTTTATCACATGGCTTGTTGTGAGGGGACGTCTTCATACCAGGGATAGGTTGATTAGATGGGGACTGTTAGTTCCACCTCTCTGTCTCCTCTGTGGTACGCAGGATGAAAACCTCCAACATTTATTCTTTAACTGTCCTTTCTCCAGGGAGGTTTGGTCTTTCTTCACCTCTAAAGCTCGTGTTTCCCCTCCAGTAATCTTGGCGGATGCAGTTGTTTGGTTAAAAAACCCTTGCAGAGACAAGAATATTGGGCTAATTCTTAGGTTCACTACAAGAAAACATGGATTTGCCGACTACAAAAACAGTAACTAAACAGTCGCAAACTACTTAGTTACGACTGATTGGCGACTGATATACGTAGTCGCTAAACAGTGCGTTGCTAAAATAACCAGTCGCCAAACAGTCGACACGGAGCTACTAATTGGCGACTGATAATTGTGGTCGTGATTGCCTTGCCAAACAGTCGCTAAAGTTGCGACTGAATTTGCAACGCTTTAGCGACTGATCTGATTACTCATTTGCGACTGTTTTGGTTACTGTTTTGTGTATGTTTTGGTGACTGTTTTACGACTGTTTAATTATTATGTTTTTTTAAAAATTCTGGTAAAAACGAATTATTTGATTTTGTAATACCAAAACTGATTATGAAAACTATAATTAAAACATAACAAAGATGAAATTAAACAAAGACATAAGTTTCAACATACATCCAACATAAGTTCCAGAAAACATCCAAACAATCATTACAAAAGTTTTTAATGTTGAGCTGCTAATTATAACTAAAACATACCAAATATACCTAGGCCAAGGTTGTTTTCTCTACACGAAAGAGGTACAAGAAATGTTTCGGGACCAGGCTCCAAGGGGAATCCAAGGTTGTTTTCTATACACAAAAGACCAGTCTGTGATAGAGTGCTGCTGTCATCTCTAACCTTCTTCCCTTAGACTAACACCCCAATACGTATTCTACCACTGAGTAAAGCAGTAACAGCCTCTTTCACCGTCCTCTGAAACCAAAAGTATTAAGTATCATGACTAATGTTATGAAATAACATTGATCATTGCACACAGCAGAACCGAAACATCTAAAGAGATAGACAGGAAAAGATAAATTAATCACGCACCTTCAGTAAGCCTACAGTTGCTGTCTCTGGAACTTCAATAACAAGCTCCGGAATCCTAAGGGACTTGATGCTGAACATTACTGCAAACAATGATATAACATGAGACCCACATATCACGTCTCAGTCAAATTCTATGAATTATTTAACTGATCCAAGTACCAGGGGAGTCCTCTAAATGAAGACCTATTTCGCTAGAGAGAACACCATCTTCTGCATATAACAAAGAAGCCAAAAGATGATCATGAAATAAAAACCATATCAGCCTGATAATGAAGCATCTGAGTATAGACTGATAAGTACCTGATTCTCGCTTCAGAGCTGCCAATTTTCCTCCCTCTCCAGCAGTCCCCTCAGAAATAATAACATCCTTGATACCACTTAGTTCTGCACCGAGTTTGGCACGTATTATACCTCCCTAAAACAAAATTTCAGCAACCCATTCGTGANTACACCCAAATATGTATATTCTTGGCTAATGTATTCATTAATTAGATTTACCATTTCTCCATTTACTAATTTTAACCGGAACATAAATACTTTTGCATACAAATTTTCTAGATATATATATGGTCCTACAAATTTTCTGAAATTAGGCAACTCAGTTTCATCACCGCTTCACCATATAACTAAAAATTATTGATGTCAAATTTAGTTATTAGAACAAATAGTTAAAATTACTTTCTTTTCTGTTAGTGGATTGATCATATGCCACATTTGTTTTGAATCTCAATGATATTATGTTTTTGAAAATGTGACAGTGATGTTTGTTTCTTTAAACCTCATTAAACATAATACTAGCTGCTTTATTCCACTGCCAACATGTAAACATTAATTTGGATTGAGAATGCAGAATAATATATTTCCATTTAAAGGTTTCTGAAAGTATGGGATTAAAGCTTTAGTTGTTGTGAAAGATAATTAAGGTGAAGAAAAGAAGCGAGAAGGCCACAAGGACACTAATATGATGCCTATTTTGGTTATGGGTACACATGCACATGCTTGCACATGTGTTCCGGCCAATAAACTCTTGTTTTTCCATGTGGTTCGGTATCTCTATATACACTCATGCACCCAATATATCTTACACGTCATGGTCATAGCCATCGCATCCGTTGAAGTCGTCATCATCCAATTTATGAATCCACTCGCTTCAATAATGCACATCTTGGTTTCAATAAAGTTTTACATTCTCTCCTTAATTGTCTAATGAAGACACTTGTATTNGATCATATGCCACATTTGTTTTGAATCTCAATGATATTATGTTTTTGAAAATGTGACAGTGATGTTTGTTTCTTTAAACCTCATTAAACATAATACTAGCTGCTTTATTCCACTGCCAACATGTAAACATTAATTTGGATTGAGAATGCAGAATAATATATTTCCATTTAAAGGTTTCTGAAAGTATGGGATTAAAGCTTTAGTTGTTGTGAAAGATAATTAAGGTGAAGAAAAGAAGCGAGAAGGCCACAAGGACACTAATATGATGCCTATTTTGGTTATGGGTACACATGCACATGCTTGCACATGTGTTCCGGCCAATAAACTCTTGTTTTTCCATGTGGTTCGGTATCTCTATATACACTCATGCACCCAATATATCTTACACGTCATGGTCATAGCCATCGCATCCGTTGAAGTCGTCATCATCCAATTTATGAATCCACTCGCTTCAATAATGCACATCTTGGTTTCAATAAAGTTTTACATTCTCTCCTTAATTGTCTAATGAAGACACTTGTATTAATGTATAACAAACATACATATAGATATGGAAACAATTTGTAATAATAGAAGACAGAAACGAAGATACAGTATGAAGAACCAAAAATATTTCTGTTAGTATAGTATCCCTTCTTCGCATTTTACAATAATTTGATCGACATCAGGTGAAACGACGTTTTTACCCACCAAGTCATGAGCCTTCAGAGACTCTTTGTTCCAATCTGTGTTATAGACAACGGTCAAAATAGAGATTGCACAAGCTAGCTGTGCCCCAAGCAATCCATAACATAGGCCCATGAAGCCTAAACCCCACACAAACGCTAAAACAACGGCCACGGGTGCTCCAACTACATAAAAGGCGTAGAAATTAATCTTAGCTCCTACACGTGGCCTCGCGCTGCCACGTAGGATCCCACAGCTAATGGTTTGAGGACAGTTGGCAAGCTCACAAGCTCCTATCACCGGAAGAACCGCCGCCGTCAGCTCGAGGACTACTCCGTCCGCCGTGAAAACTCTCCCCCATGCGTCTCTCCCCACGGTGGTCCCCACAAGTCCAAATATTGACACGGCCAAGGCGGCCCCAACCGCTACAGTCGCCGCGGTTCGTGCTTTCTCCGGCCGTCCTGCTCCTAACTCGTTGCTTACCCTCGTCGAGACCGCGGCAGAGAGGGCCGTCGGGATTGTATACATCAATGACGTTGTTTGGATCACGATGGCGGCTGTTGCAAGCGCCACCTTCGGCTCCGGGAGATATCCAGCGAGGACCGTCATGAACTCGTACCACCACCACTCCAAACAAACTGCCATACAGCTCGGGACAGCGAATTTGACCAGCGTTGTCCACACTTCATCTTCACCGGGGTCTCTCAAACCTGAGAGCATCAACGGCGTATCAAGACAAAGAGACTTAGAACTGGTTTTGTCGTTTTCGTTGTCGTTGTTGTTTCCCAAGTAGATGTAGCAAAGGAGAAGCGACAAGGAGATGAAGTTGCTCAGAAAAGAAGAGACGGCGACTCCGGCGACTCCGAGAGAGATGTAAAACGTGAAGAAAGCGGTAATGGGAAGATGTAAAAGGACGGAGACTAACGTGCACCACATCAAAGGCCAAGTGGTGCCTTTACAACGTAAGTAAATGCATAAAGGATGAAGGAAGCTATTAGCAAGAAGATCAGGCAAAGAGAAGGAGCAATAAAGAGATGCCACACGTGTGATGTCATGTTGTTGGCGGAGCATTAGCATTAGAGGCGTGAGGTTTAGCCAGAGGAGTGAGATGGGAAGAGAAGCTAAAAGAAGGAGTAAAATGGTTCGCTTGAGGGTTAAGGAAGCGAGTGAAGGGTTTTTGGAACCGATGGATTGACCACAAAGTGGTTCCATACCAGTGGCTAAACCGGAGAGGACGGAGTAACCGGTTATGTTGGTGAAACCGACGGCTAAGGCTCCACCAGCGAGCTCGAGACTACCGAGCCGGCCCATACACACGACGGAAGTCATGTTCTTTAGGTAGTTTAATATGCTCATGGCGGCCACCGGAAAACTTATGTCCCAAATCCTCTTCATCTCCTCCACCACCTTTTAAATATTTTAAATGACAAAAATAAATAAATAATAAGAGAAGAGATATTTGAAAGACTCTAGTTGAGGGAGAAGTGTACCGAGAATATAAATTTTAGATATAATTTAGTACCTCGGGCATTGTCGGGTTGTACTTGTGTTGGAGATTTATGAGACGTGAATCTTCTTCGACCACCATTGTTAGTGTTTGTTTCGATTGAGATGAGAGAATTATAAAATATATATGAAGAGAAGATGCCGTTTTATAAAGATTTTTTTTTGTTTTGTTTAGTAACGTGGGGTTTGAGTTTGGCATGGTTTTTCTTTTTTCTTTTTTCTTTGGGCTGGTGATGTGATGTCATTATTTGTATAACTTTTTTATGTGAACTCTCTAATCTAATGTATACAAGAATAAATACAAACTACGTACGTATAGTTTGAGAAAAAAGTATGACTAAAATCAAAACGATCTTAATTAAAATTCGAGACGACTCTATCCTAAATTTTATTAAACAACAGAATTTATTGACCTAAAAAAAAGTACGAATCCAAATCTGATTTTGTCGTACAAAAGTGTCACATAAACAAACGAAATTATATGCATGTGGATTTTTTATTTTTTTTTCAACCTAACATTAAAATAAATTAAAAAGTGACTCCAAGATTGGTTGACCAAACTGGAGCAAAGGAGTTTACAAATGAGATTTCAGTAGCTAAAGATTTAGAGGAGCGAGCAAGACAGTCTGCTTGGACGTTTGACGTTCGCGGAATCTGGGTCAGGGTGAAGGACGAGTAAGATGATCTGAGGGATTGGAAATCTTCCAATAAATGCGAAAAAGCTGGCCAGTCATCTGGAGTCTGCACCATCGCCACCAGTTCAGCACTATCTGACTCAAAATTCTAACAATCAATCTCCGCCGCCCGAAGAGACTCCATAGCTCAAAGCAAGGCATTAAACTCCGAGTGAAGGGAAGAAGGACTGCGTTGAAAACTGCGAGCTCCCAAAAGTAGCGTCCTGTCATCATGGGTACCAAACCACCAACCCAAGCCCTCCAAAGGGTCAGAACCTTTCCAGGAACCATCAACCCGACAACGAACAGAAATAACCCTTTCCTCCGGAGCTGGCTGGGAAGGCAAGAAGTGCACAGAAAAAGACTTCGCCTCTTCCCACAAAAGTTTGTCATTTGTCGCCTGATTTAAAATATCCATTGGCTCAGCCTCGACTCCTTGAAAAACATTTTTATTCCTATCTTTCCAAATTGTCCAAAGTAACCAGGGCAACAAATATCCAATACTCGAAACCCTTGAGCTTGAGAAGACCATAGAATATATGAAATCTAAATTTGAATACACTGATCCATTAGGAAAACCAGACGACGGTGTATGTCCCGACGCTAACTCCCAAACCAAACGGGATCGTACACACTCAAAAAGAGCGTGATTAATAGACTCCACCGCAGAACCGCACCGTTGGCACGTAACATCACACCGTACACCCCGATGAGCTATCCGTTCCTTTACAGGGAGACTACCAGACGCCACCTGCCAGAAAAAATGTTGAACCTTTGAAGGGACTTCAAGTTTCCAAGCTTGTGCCCGTAAAATTGTACATGTTGGCCCGATTTCAACTTCCTTCTGTAATTCTCGTGCGAGCCTATAACCAGTCCTCACAGAATACTTACCAGACTTAGTATAATGCCAAATCAATCTATCCGAACGAGATGACTTACTAACTGGTAAACTCTGTATAAGCGGAATATCGGCAGGATCCATATACTCCTCTAATATGGGCAAATGCCAATCCATCGTAAGGGGATTAATTAAATGATTGACCTTCAAATTAGGATGTAGGATTCTTCCCCTACCAGAAGCGGGTCTTGGCTGGTGATCTGGTATCCAAGGATCCCGCCAAACCGATATATCACTACCCGACCCTACTATCCATTGTGCCCCTCGTTCCACTAGACCCTTAACTGAAAAAAAACTCCTCCACGCAAATGATGGAGAATATGGTTTAGTTGCCCGTAATGGATGTTTTCTCCGGAAGTAACGACCACGCATCCCCCGAGCCATTAAAGAATTCGGGTAATGAATCAGTCTCCAATACTGCTTAGCCAACATTGCATCATTAAATTCTTCCAAAGCGCGAAACCCCAAACCCCCATCACACTTATCCTCGCACATTTTATCCCAAGCTACCCAATGCATGCCTCTAGCCTTATCATTAGACTTCCACCAGAATCTTGATATGGCTCCCGTAAGTTTGGTCGTTAATGCCTGAGGCAATTTAAAGCACGACATAACATGAGTTGGTAGAGCTAATGCCACCGACTTAATCATAATTTCTTTACCCCCTTTCGATAAGGTCTTCGCTGACCAACCATTAACTCGCTCATCCAGGCGATCATTTACATAACTAAAAACGTTAGTTTTTGAACCCTGAAGGTTTTCAGGTATGCCCAAATAAAAACCCATACCTCCCTCACTGGAAATACTAATTACAGTTTTTATCCGAGATCTTACATCCGGCGGAACTTTCTTACCAAACATAATAGAAGATTTCGCTAAATTCACCTCTTGTCCCGACGCTTTCCCGTAATTACCTATAATGTCCATTACCACCTTACATTCAGACTCCTCTGCTTTACAAAAGAACAGACTATCATCAGCAAACAATAAGTGAGAGATTGACGGGCAATCNCTTTTTTCTTTGGGCTGGTGATGTGATGTCATTATTTGTATAACTTTTTTATGTGAACTCTCTAATCTAATGTATACAAGAATAAATACAAACTACGTACGTATAGTTTGAGAAAAAAGTATGACTAAAATCAAAACGATCTTTATTAAAATTCGAGACGACTCTATCCTAAATTTTATTAAACAACAGAATTTATTGACCTAAAAAAAAGTACGAATCCAAATCTGATTTTGTCGTACAAAAGTGTCACATAAACAAACGAAATTATATGCATGTGGATTTTTTATTTTTTTTTCAACCTAACATTAAAATAAATTAAAAAGTGACTCCAAGATTGGTTGACCAAACTGGAGCAAAGGAGTTTACAAATGAGATTTCAGTAGCTAAAGATTTAGAGGAGCGAGCAAGACAGTCTGCTTGGACGTTTGACGTTCGCGGAATCTGGGTCAGGGTGAAGGACGAGTAAGATGATCTGAGGGATTGGAAATCTTCCAATAAATGCGAAAAAGCTGGCCAGTCATCTGGAGTCTGCACCATCGCCACCAGTTCAGCACTATCTGACTCAAAATTCTAACAATCAATCTCCGCCGCCCGAAGAGACTCCATAGCTCAAAGCAAGGCATTAAACTCCGAGTGAAGGGAAGAAGGACTGCGTTGAAAACTGCGAGCTCCCAAAAGTAGCGTCCTGTCATCATGGGTACCAAACCACCAACCCAAGCCCTCCAAAGGGTCAGAACCTTTCCAGGAACCATCAACCCGACAACGAACAGAAATAACCCTTTCCTCCGGAGCTGGCTGGGAAGGCAAGAAGTGCACAGAAAAAGACTTCGCCTCTTCCCACAAAAGTTTGTCATTTGTCGCCTGATTTAAAATATCCATTGGCTCAGCCTCGACTCCTTGAAAAACATTTTTATTCCTATCTTTCCAAATTGTCCAAAGTAACCAGGGCAACAAATATCCAATACTCGAAACCCTTGAGCTTGAGAAGACCATAGAATATATGAAATCTAAATTTGAATACACTGATCCATTAGGAAAACCAGACGACGGTGTATGTCCCGACGCTAACTCCCAAACCAAACGGGATCGTACACACTCAAAAAGAGCGTGATTAATAGACTCCACCGCAGAACCGCACCGTTGGCACGTAACATCACACCGTACACCCCGATGAGCTATCCGTTCCTTTACAGGGAGACTACCAGACGCCACCTGCCAGAAAAAATGTTGAACCTTTGAAGGGACTTCAAGTTTCCAAGCTTGTGCCCGTAAAATTGTACATGTTGGCCCGATTTCAACTTCCTTCTGTAATTCTCGTGCGAGCCTATAACCAGTCCTCACAGAATACTTACCAGACTTAGTATAATGCCAAATCAATCTATCCGAACGAGATGACTTACTAACTGGTAAACTCTGTATAAGCGGAATATCGGCAGGATCCATATACTCCTCTAATATGGGCAAATGCCAATCCATCGTAAGGGGATTAATTAAATGATTGACCTTCAAATTAGGATGTAGGATTCTTCCCCTACCAGAAGCGGGTCTTGGCTGGTGATCTGGTATCCAAGGATCCCGCCAAACCGATATATCACTACCCGACCCTACTATCCATTGTGCCCCTCGTTCCACTAGACCCTTAACTGAAAAAAAACTCCTCCACGCAAATGATGGAGAATATGGTTTAGTTGCCCGTAATGGATGTTTTCTCCGGAAGTAACGACCACGCATCACCCGAGCCATTAAAGAATTCGGGTAATGAATCAGTCTCCAATACTGCTTAGCCAACATTGCATCATTAAATTCTTCCAAAGCGCGAAACCCCAAACCCCCATCACACTTATCCTCGCACATTTTATCCCAAGCTACCCAATGCATGCCTCTAGCCTTATCATTAGACTTCCACCAGAATCTTGATATGGCTCCCGTAAGTTTGGTCGTTAATGCCTGAGGCAATTTAAAGCACGACATAACATGAGTTGGTAGAGCTAATGCCACCGACTTAATCATAATTTCTTTACCCCCTTTCGATAAGGTCTTCGCTGACCAACCATTAACTCGCTCATCCAGGCGATCATTTACATAACTAAAAACGTTAGTTTTTGAACCCTGAAGGTTTTCAGGTATGCCCAAATAAAAACCCATACCTCCCTCACTGGAAATACTAATTACAGTTTTTATCCGAGATCTTACATCCGGCGGAACTTTCTTACCAAACATAATAGAAGATTTCGCTAAATTCACCTCTTGTCCCGACGCTTTCCCGTAATTACCTATAATGTCCATTACCACCTTACATTCAGACTCCTCTGCTTTACAAAAGAACAGACTATCATCAGCAAACAATAAGTGAGAGATTGACGGGCAATCTCGAGCAATCGATATGCCGGTTAGTTTCTTCTCACGTTCAGCCTTTTTAATATTTGCTATTAGAACCTCAGTACAGAGAATGAACAAATAGGGAGAAAGAGGATCACCCTGACGTAAACCCCTCGTTGGTAAAATGGAACCCCGAGGTTGACCATTTAGAAGAACTTGATACGAGACCAAAGAAACACACCACATAATCCAAGTAATCCATCGTCTATCAAATCCTAATTTAATCATAACCGCTTCCAGAAACTCCCATTCAACACGGTCATACGCTTTGCTCATATCCGTTTTGAATGCCAGAAAATCCGACTTACATCGTTGATTAGTATTTAATCCATGGAACATTTCCTGCGCAACTAAAATATTATCTGTAATCAATCTCCCAGAAACAAAAGCCGATTGCGTTTCTGAAACCAGAGATGGTAAGCACCGCTTAACCCTAAAGCATAACACTTTAGAAATAATCTTATAACTCACGTTACATAGACTAATCGGCCGAAATTCCGTCATGCGTTGTGGTCGATCCACCTTAGGAATGAGACAAATATTAGTCTCATTGAGGCGCGGATCAAAACCACCCGTTCGGAAAAACTCTTTAACCAATGTCACCAGATCCTCTTTTAAAGAAGACCAGAATCGTTGGAAAAATAGGGCCGTCATACCGTCTGGGCCCGGAGATTTCTCTGGATGCATAGCAAAAAATGCCCTCCGAACCTCCGACTCCATAATTTCCCTAGTTAAACTTCGGTTCATACTATCCGTAATGATAGGTGACATTTCCTGTAGAATATCTGAAATCCCGCTTACTTCAGATCTTTTAAAAAGCTCCTCAAAATAATTTGAGGCAATCCTCTCCATACCCATGGGTGTATCATCCCATACATTGTCCGGACTAAATAAACCCACAATCTTGTTCCGTACCCTCCTCTGCTTGGTCGATGCATGGAAATATTTAGTATTTTTGTCTCCCACACGTAACCAGAATTTCCTACTCTTTTGTTGCCAATATATTTCCTCGTCCCTATAAGCCTCTTTCAGTTTCCTCTCGACTTCCCTTATATCGTCCTAGGAGATCGAGTCATCCATCTTAGCCTCCTGCAAAGCTCTCTTAAGGGAAGAGATAAGAGATGGACCAGACGTCACATTATTTTTTCGCCACCATGAAATCGAGTTTCTGCAATTCCTGATCTTATCCATGAAAGCCGGTATTCGGAAATTATTCGTGCGTGCCCACCCTGACTCCACCGCTCCTAGTAAACCATCCTTTCCCAACCAACGTTTATCAAAACGAAACTGCCTATTCCGTCGTGAAACTGTTCTAAGACAGGTTGCTAAAATAGGACAATGGTCAGACCCAACCATCTCCAAATAATCAACCTTCGAATTAGGGAAAAAACTATGCCAATCCTCATTTCCTAACGCTCGATCTAGACGACATCGAACCACCTGATTATTACATCGATTACCTTGCCATGACAATTGTTCCCCATAGCAGGGAAATTCCAGCATAGCACAATGATTAATCATTAAATTAAAAGGCACAAAAGATGACACTGGGCGCAAAGCACCACCCCTTTTCTCATGATTACCAACTAATTCATTAAAATCACCAATCATAAACCAAGGATCAATTCGAAAAGATCCAATATCCATTAATTTCTCCCACACCGTAACCCGATTTTGCGGGACAGGATCCCCATAGACAAAAGACAAAAAAAACCAAATGTTGTCCAAAACATGCTTGTACATCAATAATACGATCACTCTCATATAAAATAGATAGTTTTATTTCATCCATAAAAAATAAAGCTAACCCACCCCTAAAACCAAGGGGGTCAACAGAATACAAATTGTTATAACCAAACTTCTTCTGGAATTTTTGTAAATAGGAAAAACTTTTTTTAGTTTCTGATAAAAATAAAATATCCGGTTTATGCTGCTTCCATAAATCTCCCAAATATCCCTCTGTCAGATCAACCCCAATGCCCTGACAGTTCCAGCTCAAAATCTTCACGTTCTAGCCGGCGGTTTCGGGAGAGCCCCCATCCCTTTCTTACTTGTAGTACCCCCATCCGAAGGTTTGCCACTCCCTTTATTCGGTTTCCCTAACTGCCTCTGAATATTCCCATCACCTGCAGGTTTAGACAAAGCCTAAGAAGCAAATGTTTCCCAGGAGAAGCCAAAACCCTAGGAACTATCCTAGTACGATTAACATTCTTTCTACTGTAAGGGTTTAAAGTCCTCCTTTTCTGACCACTTGTATCTCTTAACGTAAAAGCTGCTAATGCACTATTAACAACCCCCACATCCAAATCAACCGAAACAGAAGAAGAGTTGTTACCTTGCGGATCACCCTCAGAGTCAACCTGAGTCTCCGACCCTTGATCACCTTGTAAATCAGGTCCCTGACTTGAATGTACCGCAAGACCCTGAACTGTTGAGCCGGCTTCAATCTGGACATCTTTGTTAACACCCTTAGCAGTGTCATCAAACTCACCATCCTCAAGAAGGTCATCAGTTTCAACCTCAAAATCCATCGCTAAGTGTCCCCCGGAGTCCCCCTTAAAACCGCTTCCCTCCTGATCTCCAACCCCTTGTGAAACACGATTACCGGAAGCACCTAAACTGAGATCAATACTCGGAGGAGCCTGCTTCTCAGCCGATGCCTGTTTCACCTTGAACAAAGGTTTAGGCCAAGCCAGCCCAACAGACTTCCTATTTAGATGAAACCCAAAGGCCTTCCCCGATGATTCTCCAAATCCCGTTTGGGTGCCGCGACGAGACCCCTCCTCACGGGTAACAACTTCACCGTAATTCCTTCGCTGACCCCAAGCCGGACCATGGGGGTGCTCATGTTGTCTAGGACCATAAGGACCACCTCCACCATAACGTTGCTGGGGAAAGTATCCTTGCTCGCCATTATCCACAGATTGAAAGTCAAGAGCCCTCTTAGCATGTTTTCGAGGCTTTTCCCAACCCCCTATGTTACGATGTTGCTCTTGCTTGACTGGAAGAGTTTGCCTTTGACCACCCCTGTTATCCATCTTCTCATCCATAACTTGACCCGAACCAGACTTGAGAATCCCAGGACAAACTTTCGCATCGTGAGTGATCCGCGAGCAATGATCACAAACACCCGTCAGTTTCTCATACTCCAATGACACGACGATTTCATCACTTGAAGCAAAAGGCACCACCATTTTAAAAATCAAAGGGTTAAACCCATTAACTGAAACGCAGAGGCTACCAGTCTCCTCATCAACCTCTTGAATCTTCCCAAGCTTCTTACCAATAGCTTCCAAAGTTGCCACCTCCCACAAATGCATAGGTATCCCTGATACCTTAACCCAGAAATTTATCGCCGAGGGATAGGAGGAGGAGATAACTGGCTCCCATCGCACAAGAGAGACCATCCAACTATCAAAGTGATATGGTCCATTCTGAAGAACAGACAAGATATCCTCTTCTTCCTCAAAATTAAATTGGAAGACACCTTGACCAAGGTCTGCTCCCACAACCTTTTCCTCCAATTTCCAGATCTTTGGAAAGTTAGCAATCAGAGACTCCATGTTTTGACAAGCCGGATTCATCAGCCTACCGATCAGGGTCATCGAGAACTGCTGAATTCTCTGAGCCAAGACAGAGTTGGAGATCGTCACCGTATCAGTACAAACCATCGAGGACTTACTCTTGCTGAAAGCTAATTGAGCCATAACTCGCTTTCGACCGAAACCGTGAGAACCCACCACAAAAAGAACACAGAAAAAACTGAGTGAGTAAAGACGCCCAAGAGAAAACCAAGAGATAAACGTGAGAGAGGTAGTGCGTAAACAAAACCCAAACCCACACCTAAATACTTTAACAACCATCCTCAAATCGTAAAAGAAAACAAATCGAATCAAGAAGATACCAAACACGAACCATATCAAATCCAATCGTAACCTCAAAGCAACAAAATCCATTTGAATCTTACTTCCCAAATCGTACCCTTGAGACTTACCATAGAAGAAAGAGAAGGAAATCCGCCTCCCAAAACCCAATGGAGATATCGCCAACCAAAGAGACCACAAATCCCGTGACGAAGGCCAAAACAGCGTGGACAGGATCTCACCCAGAGACCGAATCAAAATATTAATCTCCTTGAGATCCGACAACCGCACAGAATTAAGACCCATCAATTCCCGATTTTCCTTTAAGAAATCCAATCCCAACCATTCAGCAGGGATCTTATTCAAACCCGAAGAAGGAGTACCACTCCAGCCACGAGACCAACAAACAGGACAAGAGTGAGAGACCCTCTCTCCCTCCGCCAGAATCGAGCGAACCAGCATCTCAAGATCTACAGAACCCTTTCGCAATCGCAATCGCCATCCGTTACGTTTAGAAATATAATAGTATAGATTTTTGTTTCTAAATTTTGCATGTGGTTTTAAAACAACAAAAATATAACAAAACTCAAATCAAATTTCTTCTCAACATTCTGATCAAATTAGTACAAAGTTCCATTAATGATTATATCTTTTATTTAATCATCAAGTCTTCTAGAAGTAGTTTTGGTTAATAAACTGAGAGTAAATATTTTTCTTTGATTATCGGAAAACTATATAAGGATTCTAAACTAGTGTTAGGAAATAACTAATCTCGAATTTCATAGTGATTTACCAATAAAAATGTATATATACACATTTATCGTGAACGAGCTGTGGTTCCAAAAAAGAAGAAGAAAAACAATAAGTTACTCTTCCGACAAAACAATTGTTCAAGAAACGAATTTGCATCTGTTCCAAGAAAAAACAATTCGCCCATAGATTAAGAAAGTAATTTATTAAATTGATGATGTTTAATTACAAAGGAAGAAAACTATTGTAAGTTTCTTTGAAACATGAAATGGGTCGTCTATATTTAATTTGAAACTGTGTGGTTACAAAAAACTATGCATAAAATTTGTTTTCCTCTAAAATAAAATGTGATGAAGACATCTTATGATGAAGCTCAAACTAAAAGATATTAGTAGAAAGTGATATGATTGGTCCATCAGTCTAGAAATGAAACTAGTTACAATTAGGTATAGCGCAATGTCTTGTCTCCCTCTCACTGTAATTATCAACCCGAAATCGACTTGAAAATTATGTATACCTTTCCTTTCTCTTTTCTCCTTTTTCCTTCTTATTCCCACTCCACTCCTTATAACTAGTGACATTTTATATATATCTTGTCTCTGCTTACGTGGAAAAATGATCATCATGATTCATGACCATCGAAAACAATATACGTATATGTGTGTACATTTGATAGCCCATATGTGGTTTTATTAAGATGAGAAGTTTTGATGACATAAGTTTTAAAATTATAAACTATTGAAAGATAGTATGGATGTTTTCTGCAAGGACTTTTAAGTTCTAGTGACGAATTTTGGCATATTAAAGTTTTCTAAAAATTATAAACTCAACAGATTTTCTAAAAGTTGTTTTTGAAATTATTTAGTTCTCTAGACGACTATTAGAGTTTTCTAGTGACATAAAAACGTGACATAGTTCAAGCTAAAGAGAATAAGTTTCCGGTCACTGAAAATCGAATCCATGGAAAAATAATTTAAGGCTTTGTCCATTCGGTCACTGATACTCGATTATTAGAGATTAAAAGTGAAAGAGGTCATTACAATAAATCATTTTCCCTGTGTTTATAAACAATATGTAATTGGAAGTATCTTTAGTTAAGTGGTTACATCATTACCTTTGCGACCGATTCTACCGAAATTCGACTCCATCAAATATCGTTATTCTGTATTATAGGAATTGACTATAAATCAGATTTTATAATTTTAATGATAACAAAAGAAAAAATAATATGCAACTAACAAAGCATAAATATTCATCTACTAGTTAGTAAAAATTTAGATTTGCATATCGATCATCTTTATATAAAACTTTCAGTTATTTAGCCATAATATATAATTCTTTAGAGTGTAATTATATATTTTAACCACGAAGTGGTAGACTAGTGGTTTTAGCTTGGTGGAAAAGTTATCCTATTTTTCCAAACGTTTGATTAGTCTTGGATCCCTCCGTATATTTGAAGATTTATACTGAGTTACTAAAAAAAATAAAAAAAAATATATACATTGTCCTACTCCTACCGTCAATTTTCACACACATGAATCATGCATGCGTTATACGACTATATATAGTGCATGCGTAAGTCTATATAAAGATGTGTAAATAATAATAAAAAATCGTAAATACGAGCAGAAGAAAGTTGTGTAAATCGTGGGGGAAACTAACTGAAATGATCAAAGACAAGTAGCTAGTGAACGAGAAGTACCAATAGAGAAAGAGTTTGTAATTGTTCCCCATTACAAAGGAAACATATCTTCTCTCCTTTCGTTGCTTAATATCCTCTTCGGCTCTTCGTTTGCTTTTTTCGCACGTGCCTATTTTCTCTTACTACAATCTCCATCGTTGATCTCGATCAATGCACTACTTTTAACCTACACGTAACACATTTACACATGCATGGACATATGCCTAACCTATATCCCTCTCTATACTGTATACATCGTTTTGTTTGTGGTAAGAACGTTGTCTACATCGTAATCTCCAATAGCAGCAAGCCATCGTTTTTTTTCTTCCCCACTCGTTGTTTACTATTAAAAAAAAAAAAATCCTGATTTTTTGCTTTCTAATAACTTATGCTATCTATTAATTCATATTTTGTTTTGATAAATGTGTGAACTTTTCATCAAATGAAAAGGTTTGAAGAAGTTACAAACTTACAATAGTCTTGAATACAAAGATTGTTCCTTGTTGCCGAAAAAATTAAAACAAGAAAGAATATGTTAAAGGAAATATGAGTAGAAAACAATCTATTAATACTTTAGCCAAACTCTCATAAGGTATTTCAATTGCTCGCGTCTTTTCTTCAGCATAACTGCATCACGAACCTGTTTGTTAAGGACCTTGAATAAAACATGATTCTTCGTGGTAATGTTGTTGTGATACCGGTTGGTTCTCTCCTGCGCAAAGAGTCTCCCAAGAGTTCGAGGTGAGCAAGAGTCTTTATGTTGATTCATTTTGATTATTTGTTAAGCTATATATGTGTTGATTCATGTTATTTAATATCGCAAATAGATATGCTGAGACTACCTACGCAACTTGTGAAGTATAGATATAATTTAGCTATAAACGAATGAAGATTTATTTTGGACTTTGGAGTCCACTATTATTATTGTGAAGACAAAGGCAACCAAGATATTGTTTTCTATTTCCTTTTTTTCTTCTTGGCAACTTATTTTCAAAGTTACTAGTATGTGGGATTTGGAGGATTTGAATCAAACCCAAAAAAAGTTGAGAAACCGACATCTTTTTGTTTTTTTTTAAAATAATTGATTGAATGAAATAGAAAATGTTATTGACATCAGTTAAACATGGGAGCTTACTGTCAGTAACACAAACCATCTTTTTAAGTTACAAAAGTAACAAGATCAACTAACAATAAAAGGCAGAGGAACCCAACTGGTCACTTTTAGTATAGAAATCAACTAACAAGAGAGATTTTCCAACATATATAGTTTCAAACTTGAATTACATCAGATCATTAATATATATAATGGTCTAGAAACTTACAAAAAAAAAAGTTAATTACCGAACCAACATGCATAATCAAAAACAGATTTGTCGATTATATTCAGTTTAATCAGGTAGTGCTCTCCTTCTTGAGTGAGAATTGCAAGCTCTTAGTTACCTCACAAAATCAGCTTTCTTGATTATGGCCAACATCATAGTTTTCCATTTTCTCGAATAAAGCCTTCTTTTCGATCGGCACTCAGTTGATAATTAACATGAACGTAACCATAATCTCAGTGTAAGGGACAACAATTCATCAAGTTCAGTGGCGGACCCACGTTGACGTTGGTGGTGGCAGTTGTCCCCAGTAAATATACTAATACCTAAACGTTTTACGTTAGACATTATAAGAAAAGTGACGTACTGGTTTGAGTTTACCCCTAAAATGGTCACATGAGGAGTGTTCGACTCCACCTTAGAGCAATTTGCCCCCACTAATTTTTTTTCCTAGGTCGACCCTTCAAGTTCATATATATTCTCTCGATATTTCGTGTGTCCACTAACGCCATGTTCTGGTTGAAGATTACGATGAATTTTTGTCTCCTATCCTTAGAGCATGTGCATTGGTCCGTCCTTAGTACGTCCTACATAATTAAAAGGATTAATTTAAATCGAAATCATAGAAAAATGAAAGATACGTTCCTACAAACGGGACAATTTTTATGTGTCCCTCATAACACGTGTCTTCCTGTAATAGGTTGTTGTTTTATGGGTAGGGTGAGAGAAAAAAAACTTGATGTATCGTTTCATTTTTTCTCTCGGACTCTCTCTCTTTACTCTCTCTGTATCGCGACGGCGATTTTTTTGCAAAGGGCGATCGCCTCCATCAAAGTGAAGATTTTGTAACGCGAAGGCGTATCTGTTGTATCATCTTCCAAAATATCCACCGTTTCCAATTGTAAGAGGTTTGTGTTGTAAATTCGAATCCGATTTTGATGTATTCTCGATTTAGGGTTTTTATGATGTATTCTCGGATTAGGGTTAAGGGAAATTGTTTGGGGGATTCGATAGATTAGGGAAATTGTTTGTGGGATTCGATAGATTAGAGAAATTCTTTGTGGGATTCGATAGATTAGGGAAATTCTTTGTCGGATTCGATTTAGGGTTTATGATGTATTCGCGATTTAGGGTTTCGGGAAATTGTTTGGATAGTTTACTATGTATTTTTAGATATATGTTCCTCTGATTTTTGTTTCGATTTAGGGTATTGGATTATGTTTTGGGTATCGATGGTTGAGTGTGTCAATTTTTGTTATAATTAGGTTTTTGGTTTATGTTTGTGGGTTTAGCTAGTTGACTGTCCGAGTTTATGGCTTTGTCTGTTAAGATTGTTTTCAGTTTGTATTGATTATGTGGATTCTTTTATGCTAAACCGAGTATAACCTTGCAATTGTTTGTTTTTCATGAGTTTCCTCAGCGTCACCTGAAGAAAGCCACACATAATGGGAAGCAGTAGCAACAATCATCGAGTAAGAGGTAAATAATCGATTCCTTTAGCTACAGATATGTCCATATTGTTGTTTAGTGGACTCGGTTTTGTAATTGTTGTGGTTGTCTTTGTAGTGGTCGCTGTGTTTGTCTTTGTAGTGGTTTTTTAGTGGTTTTTGTAGTGGTGTTTGTTGTGGTCTTTGTTGTGGTCTTTGTTGTGGTATCATAAATTGATTTGATAAACAAGTTAATATGATTGGTAAACTGCTTGCTAGTATAAAGGATAGTGTAGTTGATGATTGAAGTCTGATAAAAGGGAGCGAATATTAGTGGTGATAATCTATGTTAAAACTCAAAGATTAATGCAAAACTAACATATATAAAACCGGAAGTTTTTTATAACTTAGTTTTGAAAATGTAAAACTCTTTAAAAAAACTCTATTCTTACTAAAAAACAGAGTTAAAGGCTATAATGTTTGGTAGAAACCATCTCCTCTATGAATTTAATGGGATAGTATAATGCTTTGGTTTTTTATAAGTTGTCATAAATTGTGATTAGACTTATGTAGTTGGTGGATAGGTCATTATGATTGTTAAGTTATTACTTGAGAACGATTTCACCTTTTAAACACCAACCAGCCTTCAATCTTTCTCCATAATCTTCTATCTCTCTTATGTCTCCATCATCTTCTATCTCTTTTCTTTTAGAACGATTTCTGTTCCTCATCTTAAACTTCTATCTCTCTTTGGTACACTCTTTTCCTCATCTTCTTAAACTCTTTTCCTCTTTGGTACACTCTTTTCCTCTTTCGTACACTCTTTTTCTCATCATCTTAATCTCGTCTTCCTATGACTTCTTACAATACATTCTGTCAGTCGTCTTCTAGTTATTTAGATCTTCTCAACAGTCAAGGAGAAGCTCTTAACCAAGACGGTGCTTATGAAATACCTACTTGGAGCTCTCAACAATCCCAGGATGAACCTCTGTCTCAAGAGACACCTGTCAAGAAGGATAGGAAGAAACGGAATCCGGCTGACGATGAAATACTGATAAGTGCGTGGCTGAACACTTCAAAGGACCCGATCATTTCAAATCAACAAAAGGGAGGAAGCTTTTGGCAAAGGGTTCAAAAATACTATGCAGAGTCTCCTCATGCGATAGCCAATGGTGAACAGGATGTGAACATCAACTGTAAGCAGAGGTGGTTCAAGATCAATGAGTACACAAACAAGTTCTGCGGGCCTTATGCAGCTGCAGAGAGACAAAACAGTAGTGGACACTCTGAGAACGATGTGCTGAAGGTGGCTCACGACATCTACTTCTCTGACTATAAGACGAAGTTTACAATGGAGCATTGCTGGTGATTGTTAAGGTATGAGCAGAAATTCCTTAACCAAAACGCGATTAACACAGCTTCACCGTCAGTCAGAACAAAGAGGAAACCAGTTGATGCTGCTTCACAATCCGAGGGAACCCACACTGAACAAGACTTCGAGATAAGGCCTCAAGGTATCAAGGCTGCTAAGGCTGACAGGAAGAAAGCTCAGGGAAAGGCTCTTGCTGAGTACACGAGCATGTGGGAAGTAAAGAGGGTGGATATGGCTGAAAAAGAGAAGCTACAGAAGCTTGCCATACTAGACACACTCCTTACTAAACCAGAGCCACTTAGTGCAGCTGATCAAGTTATCAAGGATAAGATAGTGGCTCAGTATTTCTGAGATTAATGTATTGATAGTGGCTCAGTATTCAATTATGTATGTTCGTGTTTCTGTATTAGTACTCAATTATGTATGTTCATGTTTCTGTTTTAGTACTCAATTATGTATGTTCGTGTTTCTGTTTTAGTGTTCAATTACATATGTTCTTGTTTCTGTGTCAGTGTTCAATTAATTATGTATGTTCTTTTATATATTAATAAGACAACACTGTGTCGTGTGAATCTGATTGTGTCTATATGATTCAAATAGATCTATTATCAGTTTTCCGTTAATATTACATAAAAATCTAAGGTTGATGGCTCTTGTATTTTTTGCAGGTTCAGTATTTCATGGGCCATGACTACAACTACTCTCAGCCTGTTTCCTCAGATCAGGCTGATAGATACTCTGATGACACTGAGGACAGAGAAATAGCAGCTTTGATACGGATGGATGAGGCCGAGAGTACTCGAGAAAATGATCAAGCGACTCAATACCCTCCCCAACATGAGGTTGAGTTCGGATTCCCCAAGATATGCTACTGTGGTGGCCAGCCTCTACTATCCTCGAGCTACAACAGAAGGTATGTCGTTTAACTTTAATACATTATGAATTGATTTGCTATGTTTCAACAGATTATGAAATGATTTTGTATGTTATATATGGTAATGCAGATACTTCACATGTGGGAATGTTGATGATGGAGAGATGCATATTCACAAGTGGTGGGATGTAGCTGTCATGGAGGAGATGGGAGAGATGAACAGACAATGTCAAGTGCTGTCTGAGAAGGTAGATAGCCTCACATTCGCAAGTGACTATGACTCGCACATAAGTACTGAAACTGAGCAGAAAATAGTCCAATTAGAGAAGGTAGTGTTAGAGCTACGGAAGACTAGAAATAGGTTTACAAATGGTACATAATTGATATTCGTAATTGCTATTGTTGTAGCTTTAATATGTATGGTTTAGGAGGTCTATGAAATTGTAATGACATTGTAATGACTAATTTGTGTAATATAGCATTTTAATGACTAATTTGCTATTGTTGTATTTGCTTGTCTTTCACTTTTTGTGTCACGGGTAAAACAAGGCATGTAAACAAAGCTTGAGTGACATGCTTCACGGGTAACACAAAGCTGAGTCACAAAGCTTGAGTGACATGCTTCACGGTAACACAAAGCTGAGTCACAAAGCTTGAGTGACATGCTTCACGGGTAACACAAAGCCGAGTATCTCATATCCTATATATATGCTTATTTTGTTATGCAAAACCAATCAAACAAAATCAACAAAGAGCTTATCTTTTTTCTACACTCCAATTTTTCTCAACATCAAAACAAGATCCCTTAAATTTTTTTTTTTATCAAATGGCATCATCATCAAACCATTACCACTACCAAAGAGACGATGCGGATAATTTTGATGCTTATTTTGATAATTTTCTCGCAAATTCTAATATCATTCAAGAACCAATAGAGCCAAAGAAACAGATTTTTATACAGAGAAACCGCGAAGAAGGCCACATTAATCTTTGGAATGATTATTTCAGTGATACTCCAACATACCCGGAGAATTTATTCCGGCGCCGGTTTCGCATGCACAGGCCATTGTTCATGCGTATTGTCCAACGTCTCGCTACCAAAGTCAAGTATTTCCATCAATCCCAGGATGCAACCGGACGGGCTAGTCTATCACCTATATAAAAATGTACTGCAGCAATTCGTCAATTGGCATATGGTACTGCGTCCGACACAGTTGACGAGTATGTACGAATTGGTGCTTCAACAGCTCAGAAATATTTGCACGAGTTTACCGCCAGAATAATCAACTTGTTTGGCGATGAATACCTAAGACGTCCCAGACCAGACGACCTAGAAAGACTATTCTATGAAAATGAAAAACGTGGATTTCCCGGGATGGTTGGGAGCATTGACTGCATGCATTGGGGGTGGAAGAATTGTCCAACAGCTTGGAAAGGGATGTATTCACGATCAACCAGAAAACCAACAATTGTGTTGGAGGCGGTAGCTTCGTATGACCTCTGGATATGGCATGCTTTTTTGGAGCTCCAGGTATTATGAACGATCTTAATATTCTGGATCGATCAAATGTTTTTGATAACGTTCTTAACGGTCAAGCTCCGGAGGTCAACTTCTTTGTCAACGGAAGGGAGTACAATTTGGCGTACTATCTCACGGATGGTATTTGTCCAAAATGGGCTTCTTTTATACAATCTATTCGGCTTCCACAAGGTATGAAAAATTCTCTCTTCTCTAAAAAACAAGAAGCTGTGCGGAAAGATGTTGAGCGTGCCTTCGGAGTCTTTCAAGCTAGATTCGCCATTGTTAAAAATCCATCTCCTTTATGGGATAAATACAAAATAGCAAATGTTATGAGAGCATGCATAATACATGATTGTCGAGGACGAACGAGATACATACAGTTTCCAACACATTGTTTTGGAATTTCAACACGAAGACAATGTGGATCAAACATATATCGTCGGTGCCGCCAGTTTGGGTTCAAATATGAGCAATACGATTACTCGTCGAACAAATATGCGAGATAAACAAGTCCATGACCAATTAAAAAAAGATTTGATTGAGCATATTTGGACTAACTTTGGACATCTTCAAGATAATTAAGATTAATTAAAAAACTCTATGCAGAGAATAAAATGTTAGTTTTTAATTGTGATGTTTGTATGGTTAATATTTTTTATTTTCAATGTTTTAATTGTATGTTTTGTTTTTTTTTCAAGTTTTTGTAACTTTGTAATTTTCTTATGTTTTTAATGTCATTGTTATATGTTTTATTTTAGTTAAAACTTTAATATGTTTTTACTTATTAATTTAAATAATTACTTTCTAAAATTAAAAATATTTTTTTTTTTCAGGGGACCAAATGTGAGGGACACCAATGCTCGTACCAAACTTAAGAAACTCTCAAAATAAGATTAATATATTTGAGGGACCAAAATTTTGTCCCAACCAATGCCCATGCTCTTACATACCTCTTTTGCCAAAAAAAAAAAAAAAAAAAAAAAAAAAAAAAAAAAAAA
>NC_025686.1:13057492-13062140 GCF_000633955.1 Camelina sativa
CCACACATACCTCTTGAAAATCATTTTCGCGGCCCGTAGATTGTATACAGCCAAAGCTTTTATTTCATAAGGAGTGTATTATTAATTAGATTTCGATCAACATAAAAGGTTTACATTATTACCAAACTCTTAGAATAAGGTTTTTAAAACAAAGATATGAAAATGATCCATTTTAGCTATATTTCTCCAGTGATTAAGTATAAATTTCGATTAACTATAATATTAAAAAAAAAAGTGAATTATGAACCGATAAAGTGAAAGTGAAACATTTCTTTCAGATAGATTATTATTTTCTAATGTTTCGTTGATATTTTATGTGAATTAGTTTCTCCTCCTATAAGTATTAGTTTGATGAATCACGACCATTTTATTTTCCCCGACATTTGAGTTTGATATATTTATCAGTATCTGCTTTTGTTGCATGCATCCATAGTCCCACTTGATTTAATTGCAATCAAAGCAAAAGACTTTTGTGCATATATAATTCACATTCATGTATGTGTAAGTGACTATAATATAGCTTGTGATAGATTCTTTTTACACCATAGGAATAATTTATAATTGGTTATATATAATATTAATACAATCAGTTATGTCCAAATACAATAGTATATAAATTCTAAATACTATTACTAGAACTGTGATCGGTCGTTTATTAGATTAATTAAACGAATGTTTTCAAATTTAAGGAAATAGCATACATTTAAAATTTTGGTTATGCAATCCCAGAAACCAGTCGTAAACTCGTAATCTTCAACTACTAGACAAAGTACTTTTTCTCAAAAGGTTCTCTGAGGTCCGACAACCGAGAAAACCCTAAGCATCTCCTTGCCATGGCTTCTGCCGTCACTGTCGGTGACCCTCCTTCGCCAGAACCCCCTGACCCGCCCGACCCTCCCATCCCTCCCTACAACTTCGTGCAAACCTCCATCGTCGAACTATCCCCTCTATCCTCTCCCTCTCCAGCTTTCCACCTTTCCATTCTTCTAGATCTGGGATCTACGATTCTTCTTGTATCCTCTAGTGATACTCATTTCGCTTATTTGCGATTCTTTCCTGCTGTGTGCAGTCCCCGGTACCAGATCTGTTCTCGGATATGTGTCTTAAGTGTCGGTGTATTAGCCAAATTTGTTGGTTTTTCTTCGACGTTGCTCCCCTCTGTTGAATCTGGCCTCTCGTCGCCAGCGAATCATCCTCCCCCCCTTTGCAATAGCTGTCTGGTTCTTCTTTGACACCTCCACCTCCCCTCCTCTCCCAATTCCCCAGGTTTACTCTTCCTCTTCTAATTCTTCTCTCTTGGAAAACTATCAGATTTTTGTGAAGTGTGTAGCTCTGGCTTTGTGGAATACGGGTTTAGATCTTTCGATGGCCCTTGTTGCCTTTGGCTTTACTTGTGTGCTCTCTCGTCGCCCCCATATCGCCTTCGTACGGCCCTTCACTGCATTATGCAGATTCTGCTCCGATATCACTACATCAACGGTTGCTTCTTCGATGGGGCTTTCTATCCTTTGCTCAACTCCGGACCCTCCATATCCCTCTCCAGCTAAGACCCACGTTGCTCATGTCGTCAAGTCACACCGGCTTCTCAGTCTCGTTGGCAGCAGAGTTGATTGTTCGCTCTCTATCTCAATCAACACACCTCCTCTCCTGTTCCCCCAGGTATGCTCCTGTTCTTCGGTCTCTGGTGCTTCTATTTTGGAAAGTTCTTGGATGATCGTTGAGAGTGTGGCTCTGGCTTTGTGGAATTCGGATCTAGGTTTTACTCCTTTGATGAATTTGGATATCCTTGGATCCACATTTGTGCCTTCTTGTGGTACCTTTATCGCCTTAGTGCGAACCTTTACTGCAGTATGCAGATTTTACTTTGAATTGGCTGTGTTAGTAGCCGCTTTGTTGCAGATTGGAAAGAGATCTTTGCTCTCCTTCACCATTCCAGATTTTCTGGTTCACCGGGGCTTTTATAGCTCTCATCTCTCCTTTAAGGAGCTTATTATCTTCCCAAATACTTCACTCGGTTTTAGTGGTATTGTCACAGGGAGCATTGTTCTGAAGACTGTTCTACTTGAAGTAGAAGCGAGGATTGTTGCTCAAGACTGTCCCCGTTCAGCATTTGCTGACTGTTTGTCGTTGGTGTCTTTAGAGGTTTCGTTTCCTCCATTCAAGAACCAATCTACTTTGGTTGAGCTTGTTAGCTCCCATTTATCCCTTTATCCATGGTTTGAGCTTGTTAGCTCCCATTTATCCCTTTATCTATGTTTAGCTTATGCTTTCGTTATTGTTGTTGCTTTACCATTTGCTCAAGTGGCTTGGTTTGTTTGGGCTTCTGATAGCCTTTTGTACCTTCTTCTTAAGGAGGAATAACTCTTTTAGTTTGAATGAAATCTGAGTTTGACCAAAAAGAAAAAAGGAAATAGCATACGAGTAAATTGTGATTAACTAATAATAGTGACTCAAAATTTTGCACAAAATTAATACTGGACTTTGTAAATTTGATATTGGATAATAATATCCTTGATGGAGTATAAATGGAACCGAGTATAGTTTGACATTTCTCACTAGATATAGCACTTAATTCCTCTCCTTTGTTATTCACATCTCCGACATCTATCAATATGCTTTTTAGACCCTAACATAATGCTATATATAATTATGCTACATTCATTGACGAAATCTCTATGGTGGAAACATATATATATTATTCTCTATGTTATTGTCCACATTGTGGCTTACTAATTTCTACAATTTGACCCATGTTGGGTTGAGTCCATTCGCCATAAGTAATCAAAGTAGTAATTAATTGAATAGTTTGAAAATAACAAGAGAAGTCAAATGTGTTAAGATTCGGATTTGACAAAAAAAAACCACAGCGAAAATTATTGCTTCTTTTTACTGATTGACAAATCGACTTTATAAGGGCAGATGAATAGACTGGATGCATGGAACAACAGAATACAGCACGATGCATTTCATAGACTGAATTTTCATTTTTTACCAAAAACATTTATATGAGTACAAATTTTTTAACATCACAACCATGGTAAATATCGATACATATTCAACTTCTCTAATTTTTCCCCAAAAGAACAGTTTTGTGGTCTCTTCCAAGCTTCAACTCATTTGAACCATTGTACTTGTCTGGCATTCATGTTACATTTATGTTTGTGCTCTCCGAAAATATTTGATTGCTTATGTGAAATCTTTGGAACTAATAGAGTTGTTTTATCGCAATTTTCTTCTATTTTCTAACCACCGTATAAATTACCATGCTACAAATTAACAACATTACCCAAAATGTGGATTCCTACATCTTTTAACCGTGTCATATATGATTGTTTTGTGGTTATTATTGTGTTTTTATCTATAACATATGCTTGATCACCATCAAGAAATACAAATGACAAAGTTATTATACATATAATAAACAAACTATGAATTACAAATCTAGAAAATTAGTATACAAACTTGATTCATATGTACGTACATATAGATATAGTTAGATCATGTGAAAAAAAACTATATATTTTGGACTTGAAGATATGTTAATAGATTTTAGTGTATACTGCTTGAAACGTTCGAAATTAGCATACAACTTGATCTAGTTATAGATCTTAGGGAATCTAATTTCAAATCGTTATCACTTCACAGTTCAACGAGAGAACACAATAATCTATAGAAGGAAGAAATTAGGAAAAGGAAATAATTAGGATCAAACGATTAAAACAGAAAAGCAGCAATTTGTGTAAAGTAAACGACATCAATTGGGTCCTAATTTCGCAAATAATTGGCAACCATAGCTCTTAGTTATTATGTCTTGTCTACGATTAAATTTACTGATTAATCTTGACGAATAATCACATAATTCATAAGTAAGCTTTTTAATTACTCTGGAAATTTTCAAAATAAATTCTTACAATCTTTTTTTTTTTCTTTTTATTAACAAATAAAAAGACATGTAGATGCATGATAAGGTAAAGAAAACCTACTATTCGTAACCTATTTGGAACATGAAGAATAGCGAACCATAGAGATAAAAAAAGACATGGAACGTTCACATTAATTAGTACGTAATGGTATTCAACATTAGATATAAAATTAGACTAGAATCATGTTTGCAAGAATGTCCACGTGAAATTTGAATCATGTTTATGTGTGATTATTGTTTAGAAGAGTAATCATGATGTTTACTAGTCTAATCATCAACAATAATAGTGATGCTCTTCCATAATTAATCAACCATTGCTTGTATCTAAAACCAACAAACCTTACATCCTCCTAAGAAAAATATTATAATTTGATAGGACACTACAAGAAAATAATTTTATTAAGACGAAATATTTAGTCACAATACAAAGTATTTAGTCATAATATAAACATTGTTACGAATTTGTGACGATTTTTGAATGGTTGCAATACAATGGTCACAAATTTTTATTTGTAACAAAAACGTCACAAGAGTTGCAACGAATATATTAGTAACCATTTTGTCATCAATAACTACGACACCAAAAAGTAACAAAACTGTCTTAATTACAGACTAACAAAACGTCTTTAAATCGTCACAATTCGTGTTTAAAATAACGTTTTAATTATGTATCTTATTGTTACGAAACTATAGTCTCAAATGGTCACAAATGATAATTAGAAATTT
>NC_025686.1:13062593-13074882 GCF_000633955.1 Camelina sativa
AATATAAACATTGTTACGAATTTGTGACGATTTTTGAATGGTTGCAATACAATGGTCACAAATTTTTATTTGTAACAAAAACGTCACAAGAGTTGCAACGAATATATTAGTAACCATTTTGTCATCAATAACTACGACACCAAAAAGTAACAAAACTGTCTTAATTACAGACTAACAAAACGTCTTTAAATCGTCACAATTCGTGTTTAAAATAACGTTTTAATTATGTATCTTATTGTTACGAAACCATAGTCTCAAATGGTCACAAATGATAAATAGAAATTTGTCGCAAAATTTTAACAAATACTCAAAAATCATGATATTTTGTGACTATCGTAATGTCCAATTTTATCATTAGAAGTTATTTTCAAATGGTGTTATTAATAAAAATTCATTGCATATGATAAAAATTATAACTAAAAAATCAATCTCAAAACAATATTATTTTTTAAATTTATTATCATACAAATTTTTTATAATCATAAACATTAAATATACATTATAAGCTATCTTTATTCTTACAAAAAAAAAAATCACAAATTCGTCCAGATGAACATATTCGATGATAACTTCCATGTTATAACTCCTATGGAAACTATTTCAGGCATTCTGGAAAGTTAAGACTCAGATCTTTCCAACAGTTGGTAGATCAGCTTCTGGTTCAATTTGTAGCAGTGGGAAACGATTTCACAAGATGACTGATGTTAATTCGCGGATCTGCGCAGAATAGGTTTGAGAAAACATGTATAACTTTTAATCTACAAAAGGGGTTACAAAATATTTTGGGGAAAACTTACATCTATGGGTTGGGAAATTGATCACCAAAATTCGTCCATAAAAGAGTCTGTTTACCCCTTATTTTCCACCATCTCCTAGAACATGTAATATCTGTCCTTAATCTCAATTGTGGCTCCTTGTTCTCTTTCTCTCAAATGGTTCACTCTCTCTCTCTCTAGGTTATGGAGGCACGAAATTATAAAGAATAAAACCCTAATCATCTCTTAAATAAGTCTGGTTAAATTAGGGTTAGAGACTTGGCTTAATGGGCTTTGTATAAATGACATAACAATTTATACTATTTTATGACTGATGTTTACTCATTTTTATGTCACAAACTGTGACTTGCATATCTTTTATAAGTTCATAACTAATTTGCAACAACATATTGGTCACAATGTAGTCATAAGAGTGACGATTAATATTATCGTAGCATATTCGTCAATAATTGTGACAAACTTTTGTTACTGAGTTTTTTCGTCATAATATAGTGACAAAAATACTATGAATTTGTTACAAATAAACTTAGTCATAATTTCGTATTTAAAGTGTCACAAATTTGTGACGGAAATTTTTTGTCTCAAAAATACGTCTCAATAAACTTATTTTCTTGTAGTGGACATCATTATTTGAAAGAGAACATTTGTATGCTAAGTTGTTAACGGACATAATGAAAATATTCTATTTCATCAAACAAAATATAAAAAAAAAAATTAGAAGAATTATTTTAAGACATTGTAATAATGGAAATGATTAATTGATTTTAAAACTTATAGATATATATTTGAAATTTTGGTACATTTTTAAGACTGTAATACATTTATGGTAAAGAGTTAAAAAAATAAATTGTATTATTATAAATTTAACGAGAATTACAAAATTTTACAGAATAATATTTAAGGCATCGAAAATACAGTATTACATATAGTTACATATATTTTCTAATTATGAAGCTAATAATCATGTAAACTTTTTGTTTACTATGATAAAAATATAATTTAATAGCATACTATATATATATATATAGATCAGATATATAGAAAGAAAAAGAAAATCCAGTGATGAAGTAAAGCAAGGTTTGGGCCTTTATATATTCATGAAAATAACAATATGGGCCATAGAAAACACCTACACACAATTTGTGATGTGTAAATTAAATGTTAACATCCTTCAAAATATTTGCTATAGTTTCTTCATTGATTGAAAAAAGGATTTGCTCCTTTCTTTTTTCACTTTTAAAAGTGTTTAGGTCCCTATTTTGATTACTTACCTTAAGTTACCTTGAGATCCGTATGAACTAGTAGAAAGTTTTCCAATCTGTATTAGATTTAACTGATTTTAGTATGAATGTTGTTTAAAAACATGTGCAAATAAATTTGTTTTTACTTGAGGAATACAAATGGTTGAAATTCATAATTTTATTTTTTTGACAATACACTTGTGATGCATATCATCAAATTTAGAGAAAATTAATTTGCATTTTGTAAGACTAATTTGTAGTAGTATTGTTTTTCCATCTAATATATATATGCTTTCTCATATGCAACATGTTTCAAAAAATTAAACACAAACAAATCTTATTAACCCAAAGATTGGCTAGAACATATAAAATTTATATGGTGACATAAAATAAATTGAGAATTTTACGGTGTTGTAAACTCTTCTTTCTTATCAAACAAAAGAATTAAGACCGAGATGTCTTTTAATTGGGTTCACTTTTCCATCTGGATCAAACACTTCTTCCAAATCACACTAGATCCAAAAGAGTTGAATATTTTTAAAAAATCTTATAGTAAGAAATTTACTACTATGATCTTGCTAGCATCACGAAATATTATGTAGTTAGAAACTAACATTCAAAGATGGTGACACGTTTCATAACAAGACTCACCAATACTATACAAAACGACAAAAGAGTAAAAATTCTGATAAAAACTGTGAAAACATTTATCCCCAAAGAAAATAGGGACACAAGTAATGAAGAGGAGGAAACACGTGGCGTATACCAAAGCAAAAGAAATCAAATCAATCGTCCTCGCTTAGTACACTCTTGTAGGTCCCACACCCCTCTCTCAAACTTCTCCTTCATCTTCTTCTTCTTCGCCACATTCACACCTGACTAGAAAAAGAAAAAAGAAAAAAAACTCAAAACACCATAGAGATGAGATAAGAGTACCAAAAGGAGAAAAACAAAAAAAATGGTGGGACTAAGTATTGTTTTGGAGATGACTAACAACAACAACACTGTAAGTGACGGCTGTTTAATTAGTCCCAAAGTCGTCAACAAAGCCAACGTTCTAGTCACCACCACCGCCATAACCTCCTCTGCCTCCTCCGTGACTAATCTCCATCGTCGTTATCAAGATTCTGGATTTCTCCAACATTGTTTTCTCTGTAGAAGAAAACTTCTCCCTGCCAAAGATATCTACATGTACAAGTATGTTACTTTACACTCAGTAAAGATTCCTTTTTTTTTTTTTTTTTTTTAAGTTTCTTGATTCCTTTGTTAATGTTTTTTTTTTTGTTTTTGGGATTTGTTGGTTCAGAGGTGACAGAGCGTTCTGTAGCGTGGAGTGTAGATCGAAGCAGATGGTTATGGACGAAGATGAAAGCTTCAGAAGAGATTACTCTTCTTTTATGGATGTTAATACGACGACCAAGAAGAGTAAATCTGATTCTCCCGCTACTGCACCATCGTCGCGTTACCGTCGAGATCCGAGAAACCAAAGAGGCGGTTTTGCGTACTGAATAGCGATGCAGAGAGAGAGGAGAAAGAGACATCTCTCGCAAAATGAACTGATGAAAATCTGTGTGATTTTGACGTTTTTACCCTTTGGCTAATTTTTTGTCGTTTTGTTATCTCACGTGTAAAGCCGTAAGGGTGTTTTGGGTATTATCCTCGGAGCTTCTTTTTTTTTTTGTTGGTTCTGCATATCTAATTTAATTTATCTATGGGAGCACTAAGTAAAAACAAATATTTTAATTTTATTTGATGCTTACCTTTTTGCGTACATTAACGATGGAAACTAACTTAAAGAGTAGAGTTTATGAAGATTATAAAAATCTCTCCAACCATGTAAAGTAAACTTTATTTTAAAGAATTAGAAGTTGTAAAGAGGATGAGAAGCGAAATGGATTAAGGTAATCTTGATTAGTGATAGACTATGTTGATCTAATCCGCAACGCGACAAACGAAAATGGACACGTAATAAATACTATTAGTATATGTTTCTTTTTATTTGATTATTGCACTATTTAGTACAACTAGTATAAGTAAAATAAATAAAAGATATTCTCTTGGTTTCATGCGAATTAAGCTTCTATATACTATATGTGTGGAGAATCTTTAAGCTTTTCACCGACATAAGTTTCTATCTCTATATATATAGACGTATAATAAGAATTTATTTTTAGGATTTCAACGAAATTATTCTGTTATATTCGTTCTTTACAATAGTAAAAAAACATGTTCTATAGTAATTGACTATATAGAACAATTTTTGAAGATTACTTACAGTGTACTTTGGTTTAGTCATAAAGAAAGAAAAGCACTATCTCGTATATATAGCATGTTCAAAAATATTACAGTACTACGACGTACACAACATTAGCATGCTATATATTCAGTCAACAAAGATCTCTTCTTCTTCTTGTATGTTTTTTTTTTTTCCATATTGATGAAAAAGTATTATGTTTCTCGTGTCAGAACGTACGTTTCTAAATGACAATCACCAAAAGTTTTTATACGTATTGATTATTTGATTGTATCAAATGATCACTGGAATATTCCAAAATTTTCAACTTGAAATTTAAAGGATATATAGTGGTTTTGCTATAGTGGATCAAATGGCTTATACTATAGTGGTTTTGCTATTAGTCAAAGACAGAGAAAAAACACTCTTACTCTATGGCCAATGCACAAACTTGATGAATGTGAATTTCACATTGCAATAAAAGGGAGTTTTAGGCTAATTATCTTATAAACAGTTCAATAATGCTCTCTCTATATATAAGTTGAAATACAAACAAAACTTTCAGATTTCTGCAATATGTAATATCAGATTAACAAAAAAAAAAAGTTCATGCAGGAAACATCAATTAATGTTTACTTTTTAGTGTTGACCAACAACGATGGTGAATTGGTGATCGTTACAGTTTCTTTATCAATTTGGTCAAGAAGAAGACTCGCAATATTCTTATAGTTTTCTTTAAGTTATGGAATAAAGAGTGGGACAAACTTTGTTTTGGCATTTTACTTTGTCTTCATGTAATAATAATATGTATGTCCCATGAAAATATAATTGATTTATTAGTGCTCCACATTCATAGGATTCGACTGTAAAAGACAGTGAGGTCCCTTTACCTGTCTGTCTCTTTCTTTCTCACTTTCAAAGTGGGTTCATTGTATTGTATTGGGTGTGGGGTTGTTTCAATAGTTTTGTGATCAATTCCTTAATTAATTCAATGCAAAAAAAAAAAAAAAATTAGAGAATCCAGGTTTTTATAGTTGAACACAGCAATAGCTCTTTTAAATTAATGCAATAGGCACTGCTCTCTCACATAACAACACCTGCTCATTCATTAACAATGGCTCTCGATTGCATGTCTGACTAATTAAATTATACAGCCTGTAAAATAAAAAGCTGATGAACTCATAGGTACGTCAGAGGAGTATAATTTAATTCCAAATATCTTTAGTACTACAGTATTAAAAAAAAATGTTTAGCTTCGGAAATTGTGAATTTGATTACCAACCTACTTGGTTTAGTTATTAGGGATAATCCCAACTATGCTTTATACAAACATAAAACTGGATAAGGCTTCTGAGATTTTTAGTGGAAGTGGATTTAATAAATACATAATACATCAATAAATGAAGGTCAGGCCACATGTTCCCTTTTAAACCATCATTCTTAATGCAACACTCCACCTTTTTACCAGAGGCACACTACACAACATTTTTTTTTTTTTTTTGATCAAAAGGCACACTACACAACTTAAATACTCAAAAGGTTAGAGGATGTAGCATAGAGTAGAGTCCACAACAACAACAAAAATAAATTGTTATGTTAGGCACAGGCAGATAGTTACGTTTTGGTTCATAATTAAGTAAATAAGTTTGATGAAAATTGAAAGTGATGGAGAAAAGAGATACATATGATTTGTAACATAATAAAAAATATGTTACATAACTATAATATAGTCGATTATAAAGAATTATATTTGTGTAATGAATTTGGATAAAATAATATATAAAAAATGAGTATATATTCGTAAAAATAACTTTTTTAAAATTGTAAAAATTGCATTCGTAAAAATTACACACTCATAATGTATGTTAGGGACTAACCTAAAGTAACCCAAAGTAAATAGATTATAGTACAGGTCTATTCTTAAATAAGTAATATTTAATATTCTTACCCGTTGAAATATGATTATGTTGAGCTAAAAGTTTTTATATGTTCTTACCTGTTGAAATTTACATATATATCTTCAAAAATGAATTTGATTAATTACTCCAATAATTGATAGGTTTGATGGAAATTGATAATGATGGGAAAAGGAGATGTTCTCTCCAAGTATGGTGATTGGTGAGATTATATATACTCAAACCGGTTTTAGACTATACTAATAATCATAGAATTTATCGACTACGTTAAACAGAGAGCAAATGATGCTTTTGAATCTTGGTATGTTTGTTACGTTCCATAGGCGTGATGCCTCAGTAACTCTAACACAAAACTTTGTAGAGGTGACCTGCCATGAAGACTTGCTGATTAAGGAAACCTGTGACTGTGAGAGAGCTACTAGTATAATGCTTTTTATGTTCCTTCTGATTGCAAGTTTTATTTACAAAATATGAAACCTAAAACGTTTGAGAATCTTCGTCCGAATCTTCCACAACCCAACTCTTCCTGGCCATCTTTTTACGACGACTACTTCCTTCTTGTTCTTCTTCTTGTTCTTCTTCTTGTTCTTCTTGTTCTTCTTCATCGTCCTCTTCTGTTGCTATTGCTTTATCAGAATCCAAGCTCGGTGATGATACGGAACTAGCATTTCGGGGGGACAACGTTTTCTCTATATCATCTTCTGACTCTTGTCTTAAATCATCCTCGTTAACACCAATGTCATTGTTCTCTTCTTCCTGGTTTCCTCCATCATCGCCTCTTGCAGGAGTTTCTGCATCTTCAATTATTTTAAAATCTCTGGCAGTGCTGCGCTTGGCATACCTCAACAAATTCAGTTTAGTAACTTTGCTTAGCTGAATTAGGTATCTTTCACAGTCTTCTATCTGGAATATCAAATCAGGAATGCATTTGTTCTCCTGTTTGATCTTATTGATTATGCCTTTGGCATTGGAATTTACATTCTCCTGTTGTTCCTGCATTTGGAAAATAAGCTACACGTTACGCTTTTGGATACGAAGAAACATCAATCTAATGACTCTGCTTGGCACAACTTTTACCTTCTGCATTTCAGATAAAAAGGGATATAAAGGAACTGTGAGACTCTTGCAAGTTAGTTCCACGAGTTTTTGAAATTTAAGGCTCGGAAGAATTTGCTTGCAACCCTTGGGAGCGATCCTCAGCTTCACAATTTGTGCCAATTGTTTGTAAAACCTAACTGCTAGTCGAAGAAATTGCGCTGCTTGCGAGTCTGTAGATCATGAAAGCACGAGTTAAACAAGCTCATCTAAAGTTAGCGAGGAGTAGATTGGTGAGAATGAGAAAAAACTTACCTTTGAGGCTCATCAAAACAAAGGAAGAAAGCATTCTGACTGTTGACTCAGCCATTGAGTAAAGGGATTCCTCAAGAGCCAACCCAAATGTACTCTCGGCATCATCCGGGTTGAGATGGATGTTCTTCTGAGAGACCACATAAAAGTTCTTGAGCTTCTTTGTGGCCCAATCCATGTCAACTATTGCTGAATCAATTGATTGCAATATGCAAGAAGTTACAGTAGCACTTGTCGACTGGTTTATGACCTTGTATAATTCAGACACTTCTAAAGTATCGGATTTGTCTACATCCATGAGATTTTGCAACTCCTTTGCCACTTCCACAGCTATGCATAGATCACCAGGGGATGTAGTAAAAGAGATGGCAAGTTTCAAAATGCTCTTTGCCACAGTGGTATTAGATGTTTCACAGCTTCTGAAGATCTGATGAGCCCAAGATCCATGCCTTTGTTTGAATTTGTCAGGCAGAGTCTTCCCAAGCGTCAACATTATGTCACAAAGAATCTGAACAGTGCAATTGAATGTTATAGTATTAGCTTCCTATACGTTAAAGAATGTGCTCAAGAGAAACTGCAGACAATTTAGTTTGAGATTAAAAGGAATTTACCTCTAAATCATTAGAATTTTGCGCGATAAGGTCCGTGATCATGGGCTTCATGATTTTATCCATGAAAATTTGGATGCTCTTTACAAGTGGATCTTCAATTTTGGAAGCTTCACTGCAATCTATTAAAGTAGCATCCTCAGATGCAGGGACTGCCAGCAAATCTTCAAGCAAGCCAGTCAAACCAGATCCACTTGAATATACATTGATCAGCTCTTTCAAGCTAAGTAAGGCCAGATGTAGACACTGTTTTCTTCCTTCAGCATCCTTCCTTCCTTTATTCTCCTTTTTTGTCAGTCCGGTTGCTAGAGGTGGCTCTTGTATTAGCATGTAAACTACTTGTAGCAGTGGAGGACCCAGAACTTTCATGTCACCATAGACCAATGGTTTAAGTGGATTTTCCTCCTTCATGCAAAGAGATGATCTTATGTGTCCAACACAAACATGCACAGTGAAAGAGAAAACTCCAGAAATTGATTTATCTGTCTTGGCTGATGACTGGCTGTGATCCTGCGAACCTGAAAGAGTACCAACGGATGTGCTGCTGTAGAGTTTGAAACTGAGTAGAAATAGCTGGTAGATACTTGAAGTAGCTAAAAATGGAACTTTTTCTCGATCTTCGTTGATACTTGCATTTCCCACATCACTATCAATACAGGCGCTAAATCGTACTCTCTTGCCAACATTGCTATGCTTCGATTTTCCCACGTCCTTTTCGATTGATTCATAAAGATCAATCAAATCGACAATCTCCTTTCTGATAGCACCCTTTTTCCCTTCTGGTTGTTTCTCTAGATCCACTATAATATAATTTAGCAGCACTTGAATGATTCCCAATATAATCAAACAATAGGATTTTCTTTTATCTTCTTCGAGAGATGCGGAAACTGTGTCCTGAGACTGCCCAACAATATCTGTAAAATGCGTAAAGATCAGAAGCGTGCTTAAATATGTAGATTTTTTTTAAGACTGAGATGCTCCTTTCGGTTTCAAGACTCACTATCTAGACTAAGCTTAACACAACCTATTTGAATCAGACTTGAAAGCAAACAAACGTAACAGCAGATCAAACGTGTTCAGGTATGTAAAACTAGTCAATGAATTTTAAAACAACGATCATTTGTTACGTTATCGTACCTCCTAACTTCTTGCCTAGTAAGAAGCTTCGGATCTTCACCAAAGCACTGGAGTACATTTCATGAGATATGTTTCTTCTTACCTGCTGCTGCCATACGAAATTTGAATGTACCCACACATTATTATTGACAACTACACTCTATTACGTAATACAAAACAAGTTCAAGTAGCTATACCTCATTATCTTGTGAAAGTGAGAATCCGAAGCACGGCCACGCGGCATCGGAAGGCCGATCAGAGTTGTTGTGCGGCTGGAGGAGTAAAATCCAAGATACACAAAAGAGAAGCCTATCCAAGGGTTCTTCAATGATAAATTTGCCACCTTCTAATTTAATGCATAAAGTGACTTCAAGTTCAAAATCTGTGTCCTGCCAGCATAATCATAAGTTGTCAAAATATGTATAAAGTTGTGTCTATCAACAACAAAAGTTGAAAAAACAACAGCTCCTCCTCTGTAAAAATATTTAATGGTAGAGAGAAGCTTTAAGTATATAGCAACTTTTTTCTTGTTTTGTTAAACCAGACTGAATAGTCATAGTCAGCATGGAGAGAAGATGAAGCTGACAGTTACCTGTCTGAAGAAACGAAGAAAATGAGGCATAAGAAAGTCCAACACATGTCCGCCACTTGATGGATCAATCAGGACTAACTTCACAAGCCCATCGTAAACTACTTCCTTCACTTTTGCCTACATGTAGGAACCAAAGAGCTCTAAGAATTTTTTCATACTCGAAACTTCCCATGATCAAGAACGAAAAAGACACCTGCTGGTAAAGACATCTTTGAAGCAACCCATTCAGTTCAGTAAAGAGGTTTCCCCTCATAATACAGCTTATCTCGGTCTGCTGACTTGAACTGGCTTGGCTTGCTGAGTCTTGGAAAGTAAATGAGCTGTCTCTCTTAGCTTGTTTCTCTGCAAGTATAAGATCAGTTATTACTTTGGTTGCAGCAATACGAACTGTGTCTTCCCGCCTAAACATAGCCTTGCGAATCACCAAGATGGTATAGTCCTGCATCATCAAGTTAGATTTAATATTTTCTCAATTCCATATAAGAAAAATGCATCCAAATAAATGAATACAAGATGAAACAATCCAAACAGCAGCAGATGTGCAGAAGAGAAAAAGAAAGGAGAGTGCGCAACAAATATAATTTACCTGAAGATCACGGCTGAATTTGATGAGCGGGATAACAGCAGAAACAAGAAAACAGCTGATATTTCCCTCCATGAAAGTGAAATAATCCAATAACTCTTTGAGATGGTGGACAAATTCCAGCATGATAAGTGAGTATCTCTGGACAAGATACCCTAATAACCTACAAAGTCAACCTCCTTAGCACATGAAAAAATGGCTGACAACAATATTCATTAAGCATTACTGACCTTACTATTGGCTTGCTCTTTGCGCATTTCAAAGAAAGAACGCGAAACTTACACTGCTCAATTATCTGCAAAATACGAGTGTCACTCAACTAAGTTTTACGAATGCAAGAAAAACTGGAATGTCTGTCTAAAAATCACTAAAATTAAGGCATCAGTAATCAAATAGTTATTAACCTCGTTTCTTGTCATATCATGGGCTTCAAATAGGGCTCCCAGAATCTGAATGCTAAGCTTCTCAATACCCAGTACACCATTAGAATCACCAAACTCATTGGTTCTACCTTCTTCAACAGATTCTAGCAACATAAAACCAAACTGAATAACACTTGGAACCACATGCTCCCTCCCATATCTGCACTCACTAACCTAATAAAATATAAGAAAATGTTTTAATCTTCTTAAAGTAACATGTCATGGAACTCAAATCCCAAAAGTAAAAACGCAGGGGAACATACAGCTCTTAGCAAAGATTTTTCAACCAATTTGGCATGCAGGAAACTCTCTTCCTTAAGCTCATCAGGTAGCCACTTGCAATCTCTGCATTTGATTAACAAAAACATTGGAAAAAATGTAACCCCAACAGACTCCAACATGTAAGAGAAAGTATCCATAAAACATCCTCAATGATTCTGTTTGGAACTACTTACTTGGAGAGTCTGTAATCGTTGTACGCAGTAAGCAAAGCCGTTCTCAGACCCCCCAAGGAGCTCTCACCAAATTTTCTGACTCTAGCTACAGAAAACAGAACCGCTACTGTAAAATGATTGAAAGCTCTAAGATCAGATTTGACTAACGCTACAACCTCTAGCCCCAAGGAAGGATCCTGCTTCACTGCGAAATTCACATGAAGAAGAACAGTTCCTTCGATCTGTCTAACAACAGAAGCTACTCTAGTCTCAGCTTTAGACCCAAAAAAACCAACAACACCTCCAATCACTTCCCTCTTGCAAAAACCTTTAGAAGCAAGAACCAACAGTTGATACACAAGTGAAGGCAGATCTTGCAAGTCTATACACTTAATACCAACAAACACCTTCTCCACCAACTCACTCTTTCTCCCTTTATCCAGAAATGAAAACTCCTTTGCTAGAGAAACCATTTTCGTTAACAACCCTTTATTCCATTCACAATTTAGAACTCGATCAATCGCCGAATTAACGAAATCGATTTCACTAGCTTTAGCTTCTCTCGGATTCCGCAATAAATCAAAGCACANGACCCCCCAAGGAGCTCTCACCAAATTTTCTGACTCTAGCTACAGAAAACAGAACCGCTACTGTAAAATGATTGAAAGCTCTAAGATCAGATTTGACTAACGCTACAACCTCTAGCCCCAAGGAAGGATCCTGCTTCACTGCGAAATTCACATGAAGAAGAACAGTTCCTTCGATCTGTCTAACAACAGAAGCTACTCTAGTCTCAGCTTTAGACCCAAAAAAACCAACAACACCTCCAATCACTTCCCTCTTGCAAAAACCTTTAGAAGCAAGAACCAACAGTTGATACACAAGTGAAGGCAGATCTTGCAAGTCTATACACTTAATACCAACAAACACCTTCTCCACCAACTCACTCTTTCTCCCTTTATCCAGAAATGAAAACTCCTTTGCTAGAGAAACCATTTTCGTTAACAACCCTTTATTCCAT